>NW_024097543.1:0-47842 GCF_016545835.1 Crotalus tigris | reverse complement strand
CCAAAATAATAAGTCGTGGTTGAAGTGAAAGGATTTCTTTTGACTGCTTATTTTTCTTGGTTAGGAAGATGTTTCAACCTCATCTTAATTGGGTGTCTTGCTTAATATGACCATGAAAATCAGAATAGGTTTGCAATAGAACAGATTATAAAACGTTCATCCTTGCTATTGCATCTTTGTGCAGTAAAAGTGTAAAAGCAGAGAGTCAAGCTTTTGCTTTCACTGTTGCTTCTGTGGGCTTTATTGTCACAATTCTTGTGTCTCCTGAATAATATGCTAAGTGAACTTACAACTTTGGATCTTCTGGATGGTCTTGATTATTACTTTAGATTCCTTAAATCTAAGATGGAAACTATATACATGAAATATATTTATGATACGTTTGTTTTTTGTATGCTAAAATAATGCTGTTTAAAGGTGTGAGTTTCTCTGGCAACACCTAAGCAAACCATTCCTTCCATCCCAAACAAATCATGATATTGGACTTGGCAATAAAACTTAAGTGAGCTGTGTTAAATATCAATCCTTTATTGGAATGGGCCACAAGAGTGAATGTAGCCAATTCCTTGACATAATTTCTTACTAATTATGAACTGATAAATTTGCCATTGCAGTGTGAAAGTTAGTAGGTTCTGAGTTATTATCACCTTGGGACATATTGGTTGAGAGTTCAACACATCTGGAGGGCTCTAGATCCACAAGAGCAACTTAAATGAAGAACAGGGTTTAAAGAATTTCCTCTTTAGTTTCACTTAAATGTATTTCCTTAACAAACTGTGAAAGATTCCTTTGTCTGGTGGATTCTATCTATGGTGAATAATTTAATGGAGAAGTTGGCATTCGCTCCAGTGGCTATTCTTCCTGTTGCAGCTTGTAGTGGTGTTTCACATCTGGAGCCAGGCTATTTGTGAGACCACCTTTCTCTCACCCCTCCAAATCTAGCACAGAGGACAATGCTCCAAGTTCCTTTCTACAAACTATGAGCCTGGAGTTGTGCCTTCTCAGTGGCACTATCTGCTCTAGCAAACAGAATTGCCTTGGATAGTTGGATGGCTGGATGGCAACTGGCTGAGGAATTCTGGGAGTTGAAGTCCACAAGTCATAAAAGGCCAAGTTTGAAGACCCCTGGTTTGAAGTGTCTAATAAGGAAACAGACACTGGTGGTGTCCTCCTGGACCATGGAGACTTTGTCACCTTCTTCCAGGATAACCAACCTCACAAAGCTGTTGTCGTGCGGGCAGCATTAGGAAGAGACTGCTGTTCATTGGTAAAGGGGCCCTTACTGCCAGAGCCCCTTTCCCAAGGAAAAAGCCTAAAATTCCTTCGCGCGTCACTCAGGGAGAGGTGCTCGCGCAAGTGAGATAGAAGTGGCCTTCAGTGACGACTGGCGCCCGGGACAAAATATGGTGGCCTTAAGTTCGCACCTCACAATCCGCCTGGCAGTCCCAGGACGCTACGCCCTAATCCTAACCTCCCCCACCGGAGGGTTGTGTGGCCGACGGCCAGCCAGGGGCTCGCGTGGCTGGGGCGAGCAGCGGCTTTCTGATTGGCTTCCCTCGGCCGGCTAGGAGCCGGGACGCTCCCAGCCAGACTGATAAGCTTAAGCATGCCAAAAAGCGGGCAGGCGCGGCGAGGGAGGGAGGGAGGGAGGGGACAAGCCCCATCTCCATGCCGCCCGGGGGGGGGGGGAAATCCCGCACTGGGTCCGAGCGGCCTCTATAAAGGAGCCCCGCGGCAGGCGTGTGCCCAACCTGCAGCCTGCTTCTCCTGCCGTCGGGGAAGGTGCGCTCCTCTCTCTCGCCTCCGGCCTGGGCTTTTTTCCTAGGCAGAGCTTCGGCGCTGGCTCAGGTAAGCAGAAGCACCCGCCGCCTCTCGGAGGAGATGCTGAAGCCCTTCGAAGCCCCGTCTTCCCGCAGCGGGCAGCAGAGGCGAACGCTCTCTGCTTATGCGCAGAGGCCTCGCGAGGGAAGCAACTCAACTCCTAAGTGCCGCGAAGAGGGTCTAAGAGCCGAACCGGCTCCTGGGAAGGAAGGCCTGGGCAGCCTCCGCCTGGCTTGGCGGGTCCTTCTCCTTCGCGGCGCGCGCGCGCGGGCCAAGAGGTCTCCCCGGGCAGAGCCTCGCCCTTTTCTAACGCGGCCTCCGCCCTCCCCGCTCTCCCCTCAGGATGTCTCCCCAGACGGCCTCTTCGCCAGCCTCGCGGGAGACGAGCGAAGGAGAGACGCCCTCCTGGGCCATCTCGGACGACGACGACGCCTTCCCCTCCTCCTCTCCCTCGCGCGCCGCCGCCCGCCCGCCCGCCTCTCCCGGTCCTGGCGCGCTTGTGTTGGAGGCCGCGGGCGAGCGGTCGGCCCGCAGCGGAGCGCCCTGCGAGGGAGGCGGCCCCTCCAAGGCCAGAAGCCGTCGAGGCCGCGGCAAGGGCAAGAGCGATGGCCTTGGGATGAGCAGAGCCAAGCGGAGCCGCCGCGTGAAGGCCAACGACCGCGAGCGCAACCGGATGCACAACCTGAACTCGGCCCTGGATGCGTTGCGCGGCGTCCTGCCCACCTTCCCCGACGACGCCAAGCTGACCAAGATCGAGACGCTCCGCTTTGCCCATAATTACATCTGGGCGCTCACCGAGACCCTCCGCCTGGCCGATCAGAGCGCGCTGGCCGGACCGACCCAGGACGCCGCTTTCCCACCGCAGGACGGCTGCGGTGGCGACCCCGAAGGCCCCGTCGCTTGGCTCTATCCGTGGGACTCGCCCAGCTCGCAAGGGAGCAGCCTCAGCCCGAGTGACTCTGCGGAGGACGCGCGCACTTTCCGCCCTCCCTGTCTCAGGCTCCCCACCCAGGCGGCCTTTCCGGACTTCGTCTGAACTCTACCCTTTGCGCTAGAGGTCGAATCAAGGCCAGGATCCCCGGGGATCCTAGTGGTTGCTGTGCGCACAGGTCTGCTGGTGGGGAGAGAGAGTCCCTCCCTTCAGAGTCTTCACCTTTGCCTTAAATAGGAAGTCTCTGTCCAGTTCCCTGCACTTTTCCCAGGGCCTTTCTCTTCCTTTCCCTGGCGCAGGGCTGATAGAAAGAATTGGGGTTCACTGCCAAAGGAGTTTCTTCCCTGGTGTGATTGAACCATAAAACCTGCCTGCCTGATTGCCTTGACAGGCTGGGATTCAGTTCCTCGGCTGCTGACTATTTGCTGGCTACTTGATTGTTAAAATATTAGAACAATATTTCTGTCATATGATTCCACTGCAGCTGAAAACTTTTGGAATATCCTTAAATTACTAAATGAAGAATACTCATCTTTTGAAGTTGCTTTTGCCAAGACTTTTGCTAGGGTGCGTTCCAGGCTAATTGGTCATTCTCAGCCATCTGGAGGGAGCAAGAATAGGGAAGTCTGCTTTAAGCCTAGCTCTTAAATCAGTCAGGCATAGAGTCCCCTGTAAACTCTGGAATGAAGTCTTGTCACACTTTGCTAATTAAGGTCTTCTAAATATTTGCAGCACATCTCTCTTGGAAAAGTGGTCTCATTTTATGTTGTGTATGTAGAGCTGTGCAAGGCTACTCAGACACACATACTGGTGAGTTTAGTGAGACACATTTTGAGATAACTCTAAAGAATTGCAACCCTCCCTCCCAATACCTGCCTTTTTCAAGCTAGAGTGATTTCCATCTTTGAGAGGTGTCCACGTGATATAATAGCACTTTTGAAACAATTTGTGTGAACAGCCTGCTAAGAATATAAGATGGAAGCACAATCCACCAATTTAAGTATGCACTCAGTTCTCCCATTGAAATCAATAGAATTTAACTCTTGGTTGAGTTGGGCAACAGACATCCTGCTCCCACCTCCAGCACATTTGCAGGCAAATCAGCTTTGTGCTCTTTAGAAGTTGGTGAGTTCAGTTCAAACTGTGTTATACTTCAGGGCTTTGCCAGTTGGCCCAGTTGGGAGCTAATTAATTCTGAATATCAAAATTCCATCATCACTACCTTTGATAGAAATCCTCTATATTGAAGGATGGCTAAATCTACCTTTTTACACGCTATTCTCAAATTGGCCAGAGAGTACTTAAGAGCACTTAATATAAATTACCAAGCCCTTTTTACTTTTATCTATTATATGAGGAAATGATGTGCAGTGCAATTCTATGCATGCCTACTCTAACCTAACCCCCCTTGCATTTAATGAGATTTATTGGGACCAGTTGGTACTGAAGTAGGCAGATAGATAGATTTAAACTGGAGAAAGTGGGAGAGTAGCATTTTTCTTCTGAATGTTGCTTTTCTTGAAGAATTAGGGCCCCAGCTGCATGGCAGCAACTAACTAATCTTAAAAAACTGAAAAATACTTACATAGAAAATTTTGGGGCTGTGGGCAAGACTGGAAATTACGCCCTGGAAGAAGGCAATAACAAACCACTTCTGTACTGTTACCAAGAAATTATATGAACCTGTCTATAACAGTCACCAGAAGTTGAGCTCAGTTTGAGGTGACTTTATCAACTTACTGGGGACTACAAATGGATGAACGCCAGTTTGATATAGTTGTTAAGATGCCAGGCTAGAAACTGGGTGACTGAATTCTAGTTAACTCTTAGACACAAATCTAGCTGGGTGACTTTGGGCCTGTCGTTCTCTTTCAGTCCTAGGAAGAAATCAAGGGTAAACAGCTCCTGAAAATTTTGACAGGAAAATGGCATAGACCTGTAGCCAGGACACAAAACAATCAATATGTAAGGCTCTTCCATTTCCCCCTCCTTTTGTTATTCAATTGTCTTTATCTTTCTAGTTTGCCTTCTATCCCTTCCCCATCTCTGTAGGATAGAGGGAAAGATCACTCTAGAGATGCGTGATACAAGCACTTCCAGACACTTCTAAAATGAATCTATCTCCAACTCTGACTTAGAGGAATCAGTACAGTAGCTCAGTCCCACAATAGATTTACTTGAGAATGAGAAATAGCAAATGAATAAACTTAAATTAGTGTGTGTTATTCTGGAATAATGACTGTTAAGATGTTTGTTTTGATCTTGGGTTCCTCTTGTAACTAAGAAATGGGGGGGGGGGTTGAGTGTGAGTGTGTGCGAGTGAAATCAGAAATGCCTATTCCTTTTAGGTAAAACTTCCTATTTCCCTTTTTCTACTGAGAGATTGTAATTTATAAAAAATTCTCATATTTATTGATTATATTATAGAACAAAGATATAAATGTATGTGTGTGTATATGTATATGTATGTATGTGTGTGTGTGTATATATATATATATATGTGTGTGTGTGTGTGTGTGTGTGTGTGTGTGTGTATATATATATATATATATATATATATATATATATATATATATATATAAAGTTTGGCACCTAAGATTTATAAATGATATGTTTTGGCGAATGGTGATGGGAAAGATTAAAATTAATATTCACTAGCGATGGGACATTGAATTTTCTTGGGAAATCTTTATTTGCCACTTTTCAAGCTTCACAAATACAAGGGAGTTTTGAATGGCATTCAGTTAATCATTCTGGGGCACCTTTGGGTGGAAAAGGTTGGTATTTTTTTGATTATCCTTTCCAGAAATAAAAGTTCCCTTTGAAATCTTCAGTTTTGATTTTTTTATTGTGTATGTGGGAAATCATTTATTTTGGAATAAAGATGACTTGGGATTTTTGCTCCAACCAACTTGACTTCTTTGGAGTGCCAGCCACTGCTGATGTGACTTCCCTAGTCTTCCCCACTGCCTTTTACAAGCACACAAGAAAACCTACACTTTTCAGTGCTCCTCTCTTTTACAGTTGCACTATATAAACATTGTAGGCAATTGATAGCAGCAGTTGCCAATTATTTGAGAAGAACAGGTTGTTCACCCATTTTCCTTAGTTTCTGTTTAAAATAAATGGATTAATAGAATTGTATTAGATCAAGTGGTATGTACTGTAAAATTTGTTTATGGGGGAAAAAAAACAGATGGAAGTTCCCCTTCTGAATCCAAATTTCTTTAGAACTGGAGTCTTCAGTCTAATGCTTGGATCTGTAATGGTATCCACTGATTTTTTTTTTTTGTTCCATCTGACTACTTAAAAAAAAAGATGAGAAGCTTGCAGGTTGCAAAGCAAAATGTCAACTTTCAACATTTCCATTGACTCCAGAGGGCCATCATTCCCAGAGCCATTCTTAAGAATTAGTAAGGGTAGCATGACCTCAACAGTCCAAATACATCTAACAGGCTAGAAAACTTGGAGATTTCATCTGTAAAACCTTAAGCAGAATTTTTCTGACAGACCAACTCCTCCTAGATCAAGTAGGCAAAAACAAAAGAACAAATGAAAAAGCAACCAGCTGTAGGTTACAGTGCCAGTTAAAGGAAGTAGAGAGCTTTGAAGCCAAAATCAATATTTCACTGCAGCTGTATACAGCTGTGTATGAGAAACTGATTTATATCCCATTGGATGCTTTCATTCAGGAGGGAGAAGCTGTGGATCTCCAATCTTGTGGGCCTGCAAATCCCAGATGGCATGGACAGCAGTATAGGACAGTGTTTCCCAACCTTTTTCTTCACCACGGACCCCCTTTAAATACCTTTTTGGTCATGGACCCCCAAGACTTAATTCAAGATTTAAATCATAACATTTCTTCTGGACCCCCTATGACAACATTAGGCCCCCTCAGGGATCTGTGGACCACAGGCTGAGAACCACTGATGTAGGATGCTGGGAGGAATTTTTGAGGACCCACTAGCAATTTTATTTTGCTTACAGTTGCATACTCTGGCAGGGGTAGAACACAATTGGAAGTATGATAAATAAACTAATATTATCATACTTAAATAAAAGGCACAACACATCTAGATTGTGCAACCTCTCTCATTAAAAGCATAATGAAAGCACAGTGTTTCTCAATTTAGCCAGTCCAGTCTTCACTAATTTCAGTGTTTCATAATAGTTAAGAACTGTTTGCACTATACTGTTACATTGAATCATATCTTTGTCTCTCTCCCTCCTCTTCTCACTTGTTACTGAGATTTAGGAATGTTAATGGTTTATTCCAGGGGTAGGCAACCTCGGCTCTTTTATGACTCATGAACTTCAACTCCCAGAATTCCTGAGTCAGCATAGCTATGCTGACTCAGGAATTCTGGGAGTTGAGGTCCATGAGTCATAGAAGAGCTGAGGTTGCCTACCCCTGGTCTATTCAGTGTACACTTTTTGGTCTGTTTTTATCAAAAGCAGTCTCTGGAGTCCAGATATGTTGCTGACCCTTTCCACTTAACAAAGTTTGAGTATCGTTGGACACTGCAAATAGGAGACTTGGTGAATCTTCCATTGTTGCAGTGACAATATTGACAAGATCAATTTCTTCTTGACCAAAGATCAGTACTGAAGTGGATGGAAGTAGATGCTAGGAATATATTGTTCACTACTGGACAGGGATAAATATGGCTTCAACACCTGTGCCAGGTGACATCACAGTCCAATGTCTTGAATAAACCCATATGGTTTATTAAGATGTATGGATCATCCAAAATGTGTCTTAGCCAATACGTAGTTTGCCATTCTCCAAATTACTTTCGGCAAAATGAATTCTAGTCAATTGCCATTCATATCCTATGTCTGTCTTTGTCCAATCAACTTTTTTGTTTTTGCAGAAAAAAGATGGTTGCTCCTCTTGCAGTAACTGCCCCTCCTTCTCCAAGTCTAAGGGCTTTGTCTGGGTTAAAGAATGCACAGCTTAAAAGCCATGAATCTTGGCTCCCCCCCTTCAGCCTGCCCTCCTCCTCTTCCACCATTAACTCCCCAGACTGAGTTTGCTCTAGATAGATTTATGGTGACTCTCTTTTCTCTGCCTTCTCCAGCTGACTCTTTTGCCATCCATCCCATAAACAAAGGGAGGCTACTGGGCCAAAAAGTCAATTGTCATGCTAACTGATGTCAGTTGGAGGCCTCTTGGCCAGCAAGTAAAGAGACCCTATTGAGGCAATTTGTAGAACAAAAGAAATTTGGTTATTTGAGAACAAAAGCACAAGCACATAGCACATAGCTCCATGCTTCACCCCTCTAAGAAAAGGCAGCCTTGCAAAACTGCAGTCTAAATTGGGATCCCCACCTGCCTCAGATTGTTTGCTACCTGCCCCTCTGAATGGCTTTTGCAGGGTGTTTATTTTTCTGCAGCACAAGGTGCCTCTGTTTTCTCTACAGAAACTTGATTATTTTCTACCACCTACTTAGTCCAATATGCCAGGGGACGTTGAGGACATATTATTAGCACTTTCATAAACTGATAAATCAGTGAGTTGTTCTTAAAAGCTAGAAGCTAGGTCTCACCTCTGAAGTCAGGAATTCAGCTCCTTCAATGAAAAGATGAAGGCTTAAGTGAGGGATCTGGGCTTGACTTTCTTGAATTGGTGCCCTTTGACTCAATTTCCCTATGACTGGCTGACAATGGAGGGAGGGTAGAGGAAAAAGAATCAAAAGAATGGAGGGTGTGAGGCATATGTAGGCAACTTGACCTGACACATTTACTGAGGAATACATCCCATTGATTTCAATGGGACACTTTTCTAGTCCAGTGAATTTAGAGCCAAGGCATTAGCTAAAAGTTACAAATTAATGAATGTAGAGTGGAGAGTGGTGGCCTGAAAAAGAATGGGTGGCTGACAGAGTTTTCAACCATTAGTCCACCTGCATTATGCTCCAAGTTTACTTTAAGTTTTACTTGCTTACTTCTCCTGAACTTCATACATGCAGTGCCATTCCTTGCTAAGCATCCAGAACAGTGTTTCTTAACCTCAGGAACTTGAAGATGTGTGGACTTCAATTCCCAGGATTCTTGCTGAAGAAATTTTGGGAGTTGAAGTTCACACATCTTCAAGTTGCTGAGGTTGAGAAACACTGCTCTAGATAATTTGTTGATACATCTTGTAATCTTTTTTTCCTTCTTAATTCTCTCTCTTTCCAATATATCCAAATCAATCCAAGGTTCCTAGATGGAACCTGACTATTCATTTATTATTTAAGAAAGTTATACCTTTCTTCTAAGGAAAATAATGCAGAGCATGTGCTTCCTTCAATCCCCATGTTGTTATCACAATCACTTGAGTGTGTTGCATTAGCTGTGGAGGATGGTGGAGATTGTAGGGCACATGTGGGATTGTGGAAAACCAATCTGATTTCTGTGCTGGGATCTGCAGTAATGCTTTCTGTCATCCTCTTTAGTGTTTGCAATAGTTGGGGAGCATTTGCATCATACAAAGCTGACTGGTTTCTCTCATCTCCAATACTTATGTAGGTCAAATCTGGCCTACAGAAATGCTCCCATCTCATGACTTCCGGTATTTCTGCCCTATAATCGCTCCCTCCTTAGTGAAACATCTCTAGTCAACTATTTTTGTAAGGACCTAAAATATTCAGGAGGTTGAATAATGTAGGTGGCTGGTATATTTTCTAACCCACTTGTTTTGGTATCCTTCTGTGAAGCAGCTTCTCATTCACTAGGTCAGGGGTAGGCTATGCTGGCTAAGGAATTCTGGGAACTGAAGTCTATGAATCATAAAAGAGCCAGATTGCCTACCCCTGCATTAGGATGTTACATGTGTGTGGCATGCTGCAAAAGTATAACGAAGGCTGGATTTCTTTTATTGAAGAAAAGCAGAGTATTGGCCACTGACCATGGTGCTGAAAAATAGCCACGATTCTGAATTTTCAGAAATTCAAAGGATTGCTGTGGATGTGTCATGCACAAGCCAACAGCTGCCTATGTAGCCACATTGCTGTTATGGTTTGTTTTAAACAGCTAAGATGGATCTTGTGAAAGAGTTACTCTCGGATTTTATTTATACTTATAGTTATAAATTTGTCAACAATGAGGATCCATTGGTTGAAATTGAAAATTGATTGAAAGCGACTTGGTAGTTAGCAGTACTGGACCTAAGAAATGTTTTTTGTCCAGAGCTAAATTGTTTCTTAAGTAAATTGATTCAGACTCAGAAGAGGAAGACAAGCATCTCTGGTTTCATATCCTTCATCAATAATTATTAATTTTTGTTTCAGGATGCAGGTGGCATATTTGTGGGTGTTTTGCAAATCTGTGAGATCTTTACAAATCACCTTGGTTTCCTTATCTTTTTTCATGGGATAGCTAATAGAACTGATTCCCTGATAAAATATGGTATAAATAAACTAAAGTAGATTGTCTAGATTGGCATAATTTAATAACTTCTTGCATAAAGAGTTCATTTGGAGATTAATTCTAATTGAAATTAAAACCAGAAAAAAATATTTGATACATTAAGGAGATGAAAACAATAATTCACCAATTGTTATAAAATAAAATGGATTCAGTATTTGGCATTTTAATCTCAGAATAACCATTTCATATGAAAGAAAATAGGGAAATAAATAATACATAGATAATAAATAATAGATAATACTCTTTTAAAAATGGTGTAAAATATTAAATAAGGTTTATCTCACAGCACTGTCCTTTTTTCTCCAAAGAAAAATTTATAACTTTTGAAGAAACAGATAAAGTTTTAGGATTATGAATATAATTTCCCCTCATTCCTTCCAAATTATTACATTAATAGTTGCTTGAACAAGTTGCTGCATTTGGAAAGCTTGTACATTGAAAATTACTATTGAAACCTGCTCAGTGTTTAGCTGGAGATGGTTTTAGTGTTTGCAGTTTGGTCATTTATTCTTTTTCTCTAGCACCTTTGGTGCAGTTAAGATTTTCTTTCTCCTGCCTTTCATGAAGTGGAACGAGCAGGTAGCCATCTAAAATATAATCTATTATGCTATGGATTTATCGAAATGTACATCCATGCAATATTTACAAAAGTTGACTGTTTTCTTTTTTTCTATTTCTTACCCAATAGTGAGATCTGAAATAAAAAATAGCAAAATTAATGGAAATAATTCAACTAAAATTAATAGTGATAATGTCTCATTGCTTTTAAGCCATTGCCTCTGGCTATTAATTAATTTTACAAATATTCAAATAATTTAAGGAAGACTTGAAGATCTGCTGTCCTGAGGACAAAGCTGAAAAACATCAGTTGAAATCTGGAATCTAGTAACAACAGCAAAGAGGATTTAATTACCAAATGGATTTGTAATTTTATAACTATGGGGATAAATTATTTTATTAATTGTGGCTTCATTGCATCATAGCACAATTTTCTTGCATAGTCACAGTCAGTATGAATATACTGTATGGTTGTCCACTAGGCTGAATACAAGTAAGTAATTCATGGAATCTTGATACATTGATACAAATTTTGATACCTCCTCCTCTCCTCATTCCAACTCTAGATACTTGTAAATCAGAAGCAAGTAATTTATGGATTTGAATTGAGCATCGCTTTGATGGAAAGGTCAGCCATGTGCATTAATAAAATGATCCATATAGAAAGTGCTTTCCTCCATTGATGTGGATAGGATGTTATAGAGGAGGAACTAAAAGGTTTAATCTGTTACTGTAATGAAGGACCCTCCTTCAAAAACCAGAGTGGCCATATTGTTTTAGGGTAAAGCAAATGGGTTGGATCCCAGACATATCAATTATGAGGTCTTCCTTTGGCAAAATTTAATGGCATTCAAAGTAAGGCAGTCATTAAGTTAGTTTTGTCCCATTTTGCAACCTTTCTTGCCACAGTTATTAAGTGAATCATATGGTCATTAAATGAATCCAGTTTCCCCACTGATTTTGCTTGTTAGAAGCCAGCTGGGAAGATTACTAATGGTGACCACATGATCCTGGGACAGTGCAACTGTCATAAATACATGCCAGGTGCCAAAACACCCAAATTCACATGATTATGGGGGGGGGGGGGTTCTGCAATCATTGTAAATATGAAAAATAGTCATAAGTCACTTTTTTCCAGTATTGTAACTTTGAATGGTCATTAAACAAATGGTTGTAAGTTGAGGACTATCAGTAATAATTTTTGCGATAGAAAATTCTTGCAGAATTCCACCCAAAACTATCAGAAATTCAGCCCTTTGAAGAAGACCAGATGAGGAAACAGACACCAGAAGGATATTGTAACTGTATTGTAGGGTAGAAGAACAAAATCTTGCCTTTGCCTCCTGAGTTTCTTCCTTATGTTACTTTCCTTCCTGGAGCTGAGATTTCACTTACTGTCATTTATGGACTTTAGCGTATATGCCTCCAGCTTCTTTCCCATGTAACCTGAAAGCTCCATGGCTTGTAGAAATGGTAGCAGCTCCCTGCTCATGGCAGATTTTCAAATGTGAGTTAGATTTTATTCAGGGAATAGAAACAGAGTCAGGGAAGTGTGATGGGCAGTACAGGAATTTGATAAATAACACATGAGCCAAACTTTGTTCCTGCTGGCATTTAAATTATTTTTTTTATAGCTTCCATATATTTTGTATCTTCTATATAACTCCTTATTGGACTTCTTTACTTTGAATAAAGCTCTGTAAAGCTCTACCTAACTCACATCCTAACATATTGGGGAAGGGTCAGGCAATTTGGAAGTCAACCCTTTCCTCCATATATATTTTTGTATATTTCACTTTTTCCATCTTTACATATCCCTCGATGTTGAGAGAAGACCTTTCAAATGCATGTGGCTTCAATTTAAAGGGAAAGCTTTTATCTTAATGAAATGAAGTTCTTCCTCACCTCCTTTTCACTATTAAAAATAATAACATCAAGTTTGTTTCCAAAACTTAAAAGTCTCTCTTCCTCATTCTTTTCCTCTTGTCTGCTATAATGACAATCAAAAGAGTTCTTGATTAGTTTTAAAACAGGCATATTCATTCACTGTCCGGCAACCATAAAACTCTGGCTCATTTGTTTCCTTTCTTTGTGCAAATCACCACACAGGATTACGGAATTCTAATGCCAGAGCCTGAAAACTTGTCATTCACATTTTTCACTTCTTTCTGTTGCTTTCTTTCTAATTTGTTTTGCTTTTTTTTGTTCTCTGCTTCTTGTACAACTCCACCCTCTTTTGCAGTAACAAAAGGAAGCCTGGGAATTTCTTTAAAGCAGCCGTATCTTCCTTTAAGGCCTATATTACAAATAAGTAAATTGCTGAAAGACAACTGTTTGTATATGTATACTCCTTTTGAGTATGAATAAAAAACATAAAGTGGGATTTTTATTCTATTCAGTGTCAATAGTGGTTTATGTTGCCAGTCATGATAGTATTTTGAGCTGAGGGAATGTTTGCACTTTGCAATATCAGACTGGGAATCTGCTATATATTCTCAAAAGAAGCTCTATCTGAATAATGTTGCTGGTTCCACCCCAAAGCTACTGTGCTTCCTTTTTATCCACAACTTGGTTCACAGATCCTAAACCATGATGGCATTAGTGTGTTGTGCAAACCCAACTTGTCAGCCCTTTGAAGTAGTCTAGACAAGAAGCACCAATCATGAGGAGTAACACTACCTTTATTGTAAGGTTACAGCAACAGAATCTTGCAAATCTGAAAGAACGTTTTCCCCACCTTACTTTTACAGTCCAGGAAACTAGAGAGGGTTCCTTTTAAGATGCTTGCATTGCTTTCATGGGCTCATCTCCTTCCTGCTTCTGAAGGATATTCTCACAGAATATTACAACCCATACATATATTTCAGAAAATTAATAACTTGGCGACTGCATCAAGCCATAAAATCCAGTTCTGTGTAACCATTTCACCCAATGATGACTTGGTTTTATTTTTCTGAGTATGCCTTCTATTTGTATGTATAATGTACAATTTTGTTTTTTGAATTTGATTTATATTAGTTGATTAGTGTCTAAGCCCTTTAAATGAACAAATGAACCAACCAACCAACTGTATTCTAATATTTTGAGCAAACTTACCTGATTGTGGATTTGTAATTTGCTGAATAATTCTAAACAAACTACTTGTCTTATAAATAAAGTGAATTTAACCAACAGTGCACGAAACATGTTTAAACACTGAATTTATGTCCTAAGGTGTCCTACTAAAATTAGAGTGAGTGAGACATGACAGGTAGTCCTATGTATTTGGGTTCTTCATTCTATTAATAGGGACTCCAATCTTGAAGACTGTACTTTGTGCATCAGAATCAAGGGAAAACTAAAAACAAACAAAATTACAAAGAGCAAATTGGTGAATTCCTTTGCATGAAATTGACTATTTATTTATTGCATATGCCACAGATCTCACTGTCCAAAGCAATTCTTACAGTCAAACTATATAAATAGCCACTGAAGATGAGGCAGAATAAATGTTTTTAGAATACAGCAAATTATCAAAAAGCAGGCCAAGAAAACCACTACAAATTTGTTTCTATATACAACATGTTAATGTCAATACAACATTTCTTCTTGCAGATATTGATAATCTGATTGGAGGGAGTTTTCTTTCCAAGGGTTGATGCTCTGGATCCCTACTGTGAGCATGGCAGACTTTGGACAGGGCAGAGTCTTGAAATCATCCTGTTCTCCTACAATAAAAACTCTCTTCTCTCCAGTGCAGCATTACTTTTTAATGCTTATAAAAAGAGCTATTTCAGAGTTTTTTTCCTCTCAAGAGTTTAGTTCTGGCCTCAGTATATGCTGCCATTATTTTAAAGAAGGGACATAACAAAAATAGAATGGCAGTATATACTGAGACCAGAAGTATACTCTTGAGAGGAAAAAAAAACTCTGAACAATCATGAAGTTCTCTGCAGGACAAATGCACACCTACACCTACACACACACACACATTCCAATTCTTGTATTTCCAACCCGTCATTATAAAAACCAATTAGCAGCTGTGCTTGCTTAGCAACAGCAGGTAGAGAGGGTGAAACATCACACTCCTGGTTTCCTTCAACCATTTTGCGAGGTCAGCAAATAACCTGTTCTTCTAACAAGCCCTCTTTTGCCTGGGTTAGGAGATTAATGGATTAAAACAGGTGTTTTAGGCCAAGAGCTGGAAATACCACTGATAAGGTCTTAGCCAGATATGGTCACATCTGATCAGGCCCACCTGGAGAACAGAGTTGTCGTTCAGGAATGGGAAAGGAAAAGACAAAGTACATGCGTTATCTGCCGTTGGCAACTCTTAGATCAACTCAGCTGACTGCGGTTATACATTGCTCACCTGCTGCCAACCAGTTAGATAATGTCCAGTACAATACTGAGAGAGAGAGAAAAACCATGAACAAAAAGACATCAAGTGGATTTTCTTGGATAAGAAATGAGCATTCCTTGAGTCTCTTCTAAGGCAGTCAGGCAGTGGATGGAAGTTGAGGCTGAGATTCAAAGCCCAGCAATTGGGGTGATGACCAGAGAAGGACAGGCCATGGGAGACCATGGAGAGAAGCAACTCTGACTTCAACACCTGGATCGTGGCCATCATAACTGATCACAGCCATCACAGTATCTCCCTTCTCATTATGAGAACATGGCACTCAAGACATAGTATGAATTGTGTTATTGGTGCATATTTTATTCATGTATTTAAAAACAGATGCTATCCCTGATCTTAAAGAAGGTTGGACGTTCCCAAGTTGTCTTGTGACTTTACAGCTGAAATGAAGAGGACCACATAGGACATATTATTCAGGATATAAAATGTTCTACATGCTCCATTGAGCAATAGATATCTAGGCATCACCCAGGTAGGACATATATAATTAAGCTATGACATACTTTGAGATGATTATTACCTTGGATTCTACTTTAGGCATATGACTATCTTCAGGACAGAGCAAACACGAGACAGAGCAAAATACATGCTTCTTCATCTTCAGTTTGGCCATGATGTGGTGTTGAAGAAGGTTTGAAAAAAATCAAAATTGGGGATTCAAAAGAGACTTGATACAGTGAAGGTGAAGTAGTTAAATTAGTCCATGTTAGTTCTGGATTCAAAGAAACAAAACCCATATAGCATTAGTTATTTCAGAGAATGAGAAGTGAAGCATTGTCAAAAAGAGGGCCAACTTCAGGAGTCCAGCTGAGAATCTGAAGCTAGAGCTAGCCAATCTGGGCTGTAAAAATCCAATTCTAGATTGCAGCTGAACCATGGAGAAAATGCATCTAGTAGTTATCCAGGTTTTTGAAGCTCAGGTGTGATGATGGTTGTTCAGTTCTTCAGTTGCTTCCATTCACTGGACATCAGTAACTGCTTATCTGTGTTTTTATAAGCTCTTTCTTGGTCAGGGGTCTTCAAACTTGGCCCTTTTATGACTTGTGGACTTCAACTCCCAGAATTCTTCAGCCAGCATGCTTGGCTGAGGAATTCTGGGAGTTGAAGTCCATAAGTTATAAAAGGGCCAAGTTTGAAGACCCCTGTTCTTGATTAATGAGCAATAGTACCTCATTACTATTGCTAGTATTGCATGACATCACTTTTTCTGTCTTTTTAAAATACTTTCTATGTCGGGGTGTCAAACTCGTTCTATGTTTTCCAAGCATCAGGACCTTCTCCAGTGTCTCTTGTCTCTACATTATATGTAGAAAATATTTCAGCTTTAGTTTCGTTATTCTAGTGAACAATCTTGTTTTACTTTTTCTAAACTGAATTATTTTTTCTTTTAATCCAATGTATTCACATCCAATTTCTCCACTACCAGATTTCAAAGCATCATCTTTTCTTCAGTTAGTCTTTTCGATAGTCCAGATTTTATAGGCATGTGTTCACTTCATGGCCAACATACTTCTTGTTGTTATGCACTTTAAAATTTTGTTTAGACTTTTCACGGTCTTTCTCCCAAGTAGAGGATGTCTCTATTTCATGGCTACAGTCATCATCTCTAGGCATTTGGAGACTAGGAAGATAAAATCTGTTACTATTTCAACTTCTCTATTACAATATGTAGTAGTGAGCAATACTGTACACTGGCGTTTGCACTCAATTCTCTCAATTAGGAGAGCTTTCTTAAATCTTCCAGCCTTCCATATATATATCTGAAGCTTTTGATGGGACTCTACCTCAGTGATTAAACTTTGATGTGTGGCATTTATTTTGGGTGCCATACTGAGGATATGGAATACAGTAATTATTGTCAGGTTGACTGGAATTTTTGATTTGGACATTCACTATCCCAGGTATGATGTCATGTCATGTCAGTCTTTCCATCCGTCCATCTAGCCATGGCTGGGTGGTGAATTCTGGGAGTTGAAGTCCACAGGTGTTCAAGTTGGACACTCCTGAGTTAGGTCCTGGCAGTCATTTAATATATAAATTTAGTGGGTGGCCATCTAAACCTGTGCTGTTCTGGTGTCACTTCAGCCTTCTGATGCAAAGACTGTGCAAAATGTTAATGACCTCTGTTGTGTCCTGAGCCTGCAAAAGCAGGCTCGGGACGTTGCATGGGTTCTGGGCATTCCAAAAGCTGCCCAGGACCAGACTGAGCGGCGCCAGCCTTGCCCGCATGTGCAGGGCGCGAAAACACTCTGCTACTTGTTGCCATTGTGTCCGGGTCTCTGGGCAGATAAAGAGAGGCCTGCGTGCCAATTGCGTTGTTGCAGTGTTGCTGTTAAATGAATAAAGAGCTGTTAACTGCACAATGAGTCTTCATCATTCGCCCACGATCAAAGGACTTAACACTGGCGATGAAGGTGGGATGATTTACAAGCTGAAGAAAGAAAAGCTTTAAAGACTTACCCAAGAAGTCCTGAAGAGGGGAAAATGGCGTTGGAATCAGCGTCCCAGCCTGCCAGTATAGCGCCGCTGGAGGGTGAGCTCGGCTGAAAGACCCTTTCCCCAACAGAAGTTGCAGAGGAGTGAGTGGTGAAGGTTGCAAACTACAGGATGGCGAAGATTGGTCATTTATCCGAATTTGATGTCTCACACCCAGAGAGATGGAAATCCTATGTTGCAAGGGTGGAGAATTAATTCAGGGTAAACCAGATTAGAGAAGATGGCTTGAAGGCTGCAACCCTGTTGTGTGTCTGTGGACAGGAAGCTTTTGAAATTGCAGAGAACCTGGTGGCCCCTGCACTTCTGGAGTCAGTAACATATACTGACTTGAAGAAACTGCTGAAGGAACATTTCCAGCCCAAGTTGTCTGTTATTGCTTGGAGGCACACGTTTGAGCAAGGGGACCAGAGGGCAGGTGAATCTGCTAAGGATTTTATTGCGGCCTTAAGGTGAGCAGCCAGACTGTGTGAATTCAAGGATCTGCAAGAGAGGCTGCGAGATCATTTTGTATGCGGTTTAAGGAACAGAGACTTACAGCAGAAGATTTTTGCAAAAGAAGATGTCTCTTTCCAAGATGCTCTACGAGAGGTGACAGCTGAGGAAGCAGCAGGCGGGGCAGTAAAGACTTTGCAGCCCACCAGGAGCCCTACAGAGGCAGCCACCGTCCACCAAGAGGATGCTCGAGAAGGTTCGGAAGCAGATCCTGAGAAAGAGGTGGATAGGCTTTACCAGACAGCTGAAAGGAGGCAGAAGGAATGTCCAGACAGGGCCCCAGCAGCTCTTCAATGCTTCAGGTGTGGAGGACGCCACAAGCGAGCTGACTGCAGGTTCCGCTCCACCAGTTGCAGAGCGGCAGGCAAGGCCACATTACATCCGTCTGTTTGGGTCGCCAGAAGGTCCAATCTCGTGAAGAATTGCGTCTGAAAGGTACCAGGGTCCCCAGCCAACATAGGGTGGGTTTCTGTGCATCACGCAGGAGTATTTTGAGGACAGGCACACATAAACCCCTAAAGAAGAAACTGTCCATTAAAGTAAGATTGCAAGGGGTTCCCTTGTCCATGGAGTTGGACACTGGGTCTACTCTCTCCATTATTTCTATTAACACATTCAAAAGGATTTGCAACAGCAGTGGCCTTCGAGTCAAACTCAGGCCATCCAATATAATACTCACAGATTTTCAGAATTCTAGGGTGTGTGTTAAGGGGGAGGCCATCCTTAAGGTACAGCACAAGGATTTTGAAGGTCCCCTAGATGTGGTGGTTGTTGGGGGTGAACGCACAAGTCTTATTGGACTTGATTGGTTCGAGGCTCTTGGAATCCAGGTCACTGGGCTGCACCATTTACAAACGTTGAGCCTGGCAGAAGTCTTCAAGGAGTTTGCAGATGTGTTTAGTTCAGAGCTTGGATCCTATAAAGGGCCTCCAGTTTCGCTACGGTTAAACCCAACCATCACGCCCATCAGAGTTAAGCCTAGGAGGGTACCTTTCGCCCTCAAAGGCAAGATTGATGCTGAACTGGACAAATTGCTCCAGCAGGGCATTTTAGAACCTGTAGAATCAAGTCCATGGGAAACCCCCATAGTAACGCCTCTAAAGGCTAATGGGGACATACGTATATGTGCAGATTACAAGTGTACACTGAACAAGGCACTGCAGCAACATGTTTATCCAGTACCTGTAGTAACTCACATCCTGGCCTCCCTCAAAGGGGGGCACATTTTTGCGAAGCTTGACCTGGCACAGGCCTATCAACAGCTACTTATTGATGAGGCAGCTGCTGAGGCCCAGACTATTGTAATTCACAGAGGGGTCTTCAAGGTCAAGAGACTGCAATTTGGGGTAAATGTAGCCCCTGGCATATTCCAAAGTGTCATGGAGAGCACACTTCGGGGTATTCCTGGAGTCTGTCCCTATTTTGATGATGTTCTCATTGCTGGAGAGTCATCTCAAAACTTAGCAGAGAGACTAAGGGCTGACTTGCTTCATTTTTGAAAAGCGGGTCTTAAACTAAAGAAGGATAAATGTAAGATAGGAGTCACTTCTACTGACTTCTTAGGATTCAGGATAGATGCTCAAGGCATTCACCCTGCTGAAACTAAATTGCAAGCTATTCAGCATGCCCCAAGGCTTAAATCTAAAAGTGAGCTACAAGCCTTTTTGGGGCTATTAAATTTTTATCATGCATTTCTCCCACATAAGGCTGCTGTGGCAGAGCCTTTACACAGGCTCCTAGACAAGCAGGCTCCTTGGCAGTGGACTAAAGTCCATGACAAGAGTTTCAAGGTTAAGGCCTTGCTCACGTCTAATGCTGTTTTAGCACATTTCAATGAGCAACTGCCTGTTTATATTGCCTGCGATGCATCTCCTTATGGGGTGGGAGCAGTACTTAGCCATCTGAAGGCTGATGGGACACAGGTCCCTGTGGCCTATTATTCAAGGACTCTGTCTTCTGCAGAGCGTAATTATGCTCAAATCGACAGAGAAGCATTGGCTATAGTGGCTGGCATTAAGAAATTTCATGATTTCTTATACGACCGCCATTTCATGGTCTAAACTGACCATAAGCCTCTGCTGGGGTTGTTTACCACTAACAAACAGACCCCACATATCATTTCTCCTCGTATGCTGAGATGGTCCATTTTCTTGTCAGCATATGACTATACATTGGTTCACAAAGCAGGAAAAGAAATGTGTCATGCCGATGGCCTGAGCAGATTGCCCTTGAACCAATTGGAGCCTGATCCTGCTCCAGCCATTAATATTCTGTCCATTCAGGAATTGCTGGATTCTCCCCTTAATGCTAGGGATGTGGCTGCAGAAACTGCCACTGATCACACACTTACATGCGTGCTGACATGGGTGTTGTCAGGATGGCCTGACAAGTGCC
Source organism: Crotalus tigris (assembly GCF_016545835.1). Taxonomy (NCBI): domain Eukaryota; kingdom Metazoa; phylum Chordata; class Lepidosauria; order Squamata; family Viperidae; genus Crotalus; species Crotalus tigris. The sequence goes on along the minus strand of NW_024097543.1, from coordinate 27,337 downwards.
CAGATACTGAGTTCCAACGCTTCTGGCACAAGAAGCATGAGTTTTCCACTTTCAAGGGATGCCTGTTATGGGGTAGCAGGGTAGTGATCCCAGCCTCATTGAGGTCTAGAATCTTGGTCTCTCTGCATGAGGGACATCCTGGCATAGTCAGGATGAAAGCGCTTGCACGCAGCCATCTTTGGTGGCCTGGACTCAATAAAGCCACCGAGGCCCAGATGCGTGGGTGTCAAGTGTGCCAACAGTCACGGCCTGAAATGCCTCAGGCCTCAGTACATAGGTGGGAGGAAACTCAAATCCCATGGTTTAGGGTGCATATAAATTACGCTGGGCCCTTTCAAGGGCAATTCTTCCTGGTTGTTGTTAATAGCCATTCCTAGTGGCTAGAGGTTGTTCCTGTGTCCTCCACTACTACTGCCAGGACCATCCAGGTGTTGAGAGGAATTTTTGCATCACATGGCCTTCCAGATGTTCTGGTTTCAGAAATGGTCCTCAATTTACCTCTTCTGAGTTCCAGGCTTTTCTTCAGGCCAACCTGATCCACCATGCGACTTTGGCTCCCTTCCATCCATCCTCCAACAGATTGGCAGAGAGAATGGTGCGCACCACCAAAGATGCCCTTAAGAAACTGACTTACGGTAACTGGCATCACAGGTTAGCAGATTTCCTTCTTGCACACCACACCACACCATGCACTGCCACAGGGAAGAGTCCTGCTGAACTCCGCTGGGGTCGCCGCCCCATCATTAAACTGGACAGGTTGCACCCCGACAGGGTGGCTTCACAGGTGTCACAGCCACAGGCACCTAGGAGACTCCAAGTGGGCGATCCGGTCTGGGCATGGAACTATGGGCCTGGTCATCTCTGGGTCACAGCTGTGGTCTGCAAGGTCTCTGGGCTGTTGTCATACGAAGTTGCCTTGGGAGACAGCCGCGTTCTGTGCAGACACATAGACCAACTGCGTTGGAGACTGGACTCTCACTCTTCCGCTCCTGACTCTGCTCTGGGGGGGGGGAGGAGGACCATAACATGCATTCTGAGGTTCAGTTTCACAGGCCATCATTAGCCGCTGCTGAGGCTATTGGGGAGTCATCCCAAGGTTCCGCAAGTGCTCCCAACAGGAAGCCACAGGACAGGGGGTCATCCCATACATTCATAAGTACTCCAGACAGAGAGTCACACCGGGGGTATCCACATAATTCACAAATAACAAGAGAACAAGAATTACAGCAGGGGTGCTGGCCCAATTCTGCAATTGCTCCCAGAAGGAGGTCAAAAGGGAAGGGGTAGCCAGGGAGGCGACTCCTAACTCTGGCACTTACGGCACGTGTTTGGGGGCCACAGAGTACTGGGGCACTTCAGCTACCCAGCACTCTCCATCTGCTGGCCTTGGGTTCAAGGGACAGTGTTCCCAAGAAGGGTCCATTATGGATCCAGGGACTACCACCCCTCCAAGGTATGCTGGCTTTGACTTAGAGGGTCCAGCCAGCCAGCAGATGGGTGGGTCAACCGGGTATTTGGGGCAGCAAAATCCTGGCCTGCTGAGCCTAGTAGGCGAGCAGGTAGGCCAGGCAACAGCACCAGGGTCACCTGGGAAGTTAGGGCAGCAACGCCTTGGCCCACCTAGCCTGGTAGGCGAGCAGGTGGGCCAAGCAATCTCTCCTGGTCTGAGGAGGTCACAGCGGGTCAAGTGCCCACCCAAATATCTTAGGGAATTTGTGAAGTTGCTGTCAAGTTCAAAGGGGACTACTTATAAAGGCCCTGAATAAAAGAGCATGGTTATTTTGTATTATTTCCTGATTTCGGATACATGTATTCCCAAAACAAAGTGGAGGGGGCTTTGCCTGAGGATAGCCTTGAATATTCCACATTCCGTGCATTTGATTTATGGAACTATATATCACTTCCCCAATGTAGGACGTACATGTATGTATGCAGAAATGTTCCATCTGGGGCGGAGGGGTGTTGTGTCCCGAGCCTGCAAAAGCTGCCCGGGACCAGACTGAGCGGTGCCAGCCTTGCGAGCATGCGCAGGGTGTGAAAATGCTCCGCTACTTGTTGCCATTGTGTCCAGGTCTCTGGGCAGATAAAGAGAGGCTTGCATGCCGATTGCGTTGTTGGGGTGTTGCTGTTAAATGAATAAAGAGCTGTTAACTGCATAATGAGTCTTCATCATTGGCCCATGATCAAAGGACTTAACAACCTCCTTTCTTGGACCCTACTTAGGGGTTCAGAAATATAATCTCCCTAAGGCAGAGGCTCAAGATCTTGGTGCCAGAAGAGCTGCTCCCCTTCTGAAGCAAATGCAGAGCTGACAGTGAGGCTTTGGGAGAGCACCCAAGTCTCTTCTGAAAACAGCCACTCCCCCCCCCCCCCATCCTGAAAGGTCTGATGCAAACAAGCCAAGAAAAAGGTCAATTTAGACTTTAATGTGAGGCATACGCCTGGTTGTCTGACCTTGTGGCTTTGGTAATGATTTAACATTTGTAAACCTGACAGATGTGAGCATGTGTGTGTGTGTGTGTGTGTGTGTGTGTGTGTGTGTGTGTGTATGAGAGAGAGAGAGAGAGAGAGAGAGAGAGAGAGAGAGGTTCTTGCCTATGTTTCTATGTTGCAGGGGAGCTTCAGCAGAGCCCTTTATCTTGGCAGGAGGGGGGGCGTGAGGCAAAAAGGCTAGCCCTTTTGCTTGTGGTCTCTGTCCTGCTTAGTGTCCCCCACCTGGCCTCTCTTCAGCCATCTGCTCTGGCTGGCTGGTTCTATTGATAAAATGACACTCAATAGCTCATCTTCCCCCAGCTAGGCCAGGCAACCCCAAAGTTTCGGCTCCCTGTCCATTCATAACTCTACTGAGCCTGCTGCCTTTAAATTTATTGCTACTCCTTAAAAAAAAATAAAACATTCTCCATGTGTTTCTTCTCTTTCTTTCCGTTTTAATGCACTGGCATTTCATCATTTGGTACAATGATTTCCAAACACTCTTTTCTCTTGGCTAATTCGAAATCTCCCCATCATTTCTCAGAGACACAATTATACCCCCACCCACTGTACTACCATTTGGACTAAGTTATTGCTTTGAACTCATGGCCTCTCTGTCCTAGTATTATTTTCCTCAATGCTTTTATGTTGTAGAAAGTATAACAGTTTCTGAGAAATTGAACACAGTTCCTCACACGCCCATACGGACGTAAGATTTTTCTCTCTCCAAGGGCAAATCATCTACATATGGAAATTGTATTCAAGGTGGGAATATTTTCATCCTATAATATTGTTTTGTGTTGAACTTATCTATTAGCCTTCTCCAACTTGTAGCTCTCTAAGTGTATTGGCTGTCAGATGTGAACCAGATTCAGAGATGGTGAGATTTGACATTTAATATAAACAATGGACACTAATTTTGTTTTTCTGCCTGACCCAATCATAATAGAGGATCTGATGAGGACGAAAAAGAAGCTGAATTCAGAAAAAATATTGGTTTGGAGCTCTATAGATGTTTGGGAGATACAATTCTGAAAGTTGTTACCTCTCCTTGAATGCCACACAGCAAAACCCCCTTTACCATTTTGAGTGCCCCATTCATGGTTAACTTGATTCAACATTGTTATGTTTTGTGTGATTCTAACTACAGAGTCCAGGCTGCACAAGGTCAGTTAAACTATAATCCCCCACCATACCCAATATTACTAGTTTTGTAGACTCAGCCACTGATTATAAACTATGTTCCAACTCTGATATAGTCAAATCAATGGCCTTCAGAAATCCAGGCTCTTCCCTTCCCAAGTACTTCATATGGTAAGACACGGGTCTTCAAACTTGGCCCTTTTATGACTTGTGGACTTCAGCTCCCAGAATTCCTCAGCCAGCATGCCTGGTTGAGGAATTTCTAGCAGTTGAAGTCCACAAGTCATAAAAGGGCCAAGTTTGAAGACCCCTGTGGTATGACTATCTTCTTGTATCTTCAGTTGCATGGCATTCTTCTAGGACCATCCCAACTCACATACACTTCTCTCCTCCTTCTTCCTTCATTATATGCCTCCTTCCTGAGGTATGCAAGTGCTCAGCTGGATAGCCATCCTTATCCTTCCAATCTCTAGTACTTGGGCAGAACCTAATAAAGGTTTGGTAATAATGATCTTCATCTCTCTTTCTCTCTCAGTATCTTGAAAGTAATACAGAACTGGGCAGAGGAGGGCTGCAGTGCTGAAATAATTTCTGGAGGATCAGTAGTCAAGGCTGGTGTTTCAGACACATCTATAGAGGGTAATGACTAATTGGAATTGAAAAGAATGCAGGAGAGATTCAGAGAAGAGCTTTTTGCAGGCACTAGCTTGGCCATCTAGTTTCTAACCTCCTGACCCTGAAGATGCTGTTTGGAATCAAAGTTCATTCACTGGATTGGAAAAAGGGTCCTTTCTCTTTCCCCCTTTTTTCTTTTGTGTCCCCCCCCCTGCTCTTCTTGGAGGAACTCTTGTTCAGAGCTTCCCGAAAAGGAGAGTTCAATTAGCTCAGTCAATCGTCAGGAGAAGAAAAGGCGGCACAATGTGTGGGCTTCAGTCAGTCCCACAGTGGCTTTGAAGGCACAATTTGCTCAGCCTGGGCAGAACCAAACAGATGCTAATTCACCTGCAGTGCAGAGCAGGCTGAGTCAATGCTTGTCTCCAAGGCAGTGGATGGTTGATCAGGTTTGTCTGAATTGGCAGAAGGACTAAAAGGGGAACTTTGTCTGTGTATCTGTCTGTGTGTGAGAGAGAAAGAGACAGAAATAATTCAATTCACTTCTCTTCCTTCACTTTCTCTTATTCTTTTCTCTCTCTGCTTTTGTTTCTCTTTATCTGAAGTGATGATAGAGTTACTCTTCGTTTTAACTCTTTCTTGAGGAGAGACAAAAACAAAGGCAGCCAGAGAATTTGTGTGTAGAAACTCCTACAGGGAAATAGTTTGGAATAAAACCTAGGTTACTGCTCAGACAATTGCTACGGGACTCTCCTCTGGAGAGATGTAACTGCTAACTCAACAAGTAGAAGACAGTGGGAAAAATTCTACATTTGTATAGGAAGGGACTGTTCCTTGCTGGGAATCAGGTAGGTATATTGATTTTCCACTTAAGCTCTAAAGTAGTATGGGACCAGAACAGTTTTATCATCTCAATGACTCACAGGAGAGAATGAAGGATTTTGTGGAAAAGAGATCTGGGTGTGATAGAAGGCCAGGGCTTTGATCACATGCTTTTGGTTGCAATCCTGACACTTTTTGAAATCCTTATCCTTCCCCCTTGATGCTTCTGGATCTGAAATATCTCTGTAGCTGGCTTTGGGACTATGCTGTGAAGAACATCTCTAAGAACATAGAATAACAGGGTTGGAATGAACCTTCGAGGTCTTCTATTCCATTCCCCTACTCAAACAGGAGACACCATACCATTTCAGACAAATGGCTGTCCAATCTTTTCTTAAAAATCTCCAGTGTTAGAGCACCCACAATTTCTGGAGGCAAGTCATTCCACTAATTAATGGTTCTCACAGTCAAGAAATTTCTTCTTAGTTCTAGATTGGATCTCTCCTTGATAAGTTTCCATCCGTTGCCTCTTGCCCTGCCCTCAGGTGCTTTGAAGAGTAAGTTGACCATCTCTGTGAGAGCCCCTCAAATATTGGAAGATTGCTGTCAAGAAGCTTGTTAACAAAGTAGGAATACTAAACCCAACTTTTAAAAAATGGGAGCAAAGACAAAAAGCAGTAACAAAAATGTCCACCTTTATTTTGGCTATGGATCAATACCTCCTGGAGCCTTTGGAATATCCACATTTAAAAAAATGACACAGTTAAAGTATAGTAGTATAAAAAGTTTTAAACTACTAGATTACTAGTTATTAAAATGTTTTAAAACTAAACATGGTCAAAATCATTACAAGAGTGAATTGACTTGAATTAAATGTAATTCACTAATTGAGAAAGCCAGTGATCTCCCAGTCCTCATTTTAATAGCTATCAATACAAAAATGTGAGGGAGAGAAACAGACAAATTAAAATATTGGTCTCAAACTACTAATAAAGCACATTAAATCTTTAAGACAAAAAAAACCCTGGAACTTTAACAAATATCTACTACCATCAAAATTATGTACTATAAACAGTTCTGGAATAGAAACCAAGTAACAAGATGATAGATCTTGATTACCTCTTCAAAATCACAGAATAATTGTATACTTTATTTTTCTCCCAGTTGGCTACTCTAAAATACATAGAATTACCAAAACTTTTTATATACCTATCCTAATCATATTAGGAACTTTGGCACAGCTAAGTATTTTGTGGGGTTGAGAGGTTATTTAATCAAAACTATACAGTTTGTCTAAATCATGTTTCATTTGTACCAAAAATAAAATGTGAATTTACATCAGGGGTCTTCAAACTTGGCCCTTTTATGAGGACCTCATGCTGGCTGAGGAATTGTGGACTTCATGCTGGCTGAGGAATTCTGGGAGTTGAAGTCCACAAGTCATAAAAGGGCCAAGTTTGAAGACCCCTGATTTAGATACCAGTTCACCAGTTAAGAAATCACCTTAGAAATTACTGCATTAAGAAACTAGAAGAGAATAGTTGAACTGCCTATGTCATAATTGTTAATGAGATTCTTCTGCATTAAATTTTATTTATCCCAATTTAAACTGAACACTAATATTACTAATATTTACTATAAGAAATAGAAGTTGCTGGTTTATCTATGAAATATGAGAAACAAACACTCTTTTGGATTAGAATTTGAAGAAGGATCTTCTGTCTCTCTGACATTCTTGGCCATATAATTCTGATGTACGTATGATCTCCATAACTGCTGGAGGACCTCAACCCTTCTAGTCATACTTCAGAAAGAGAACAGAAATTGTCAAGAACTGGAATGTGATAGTTTCATCCTTGATTGTTTCTCTAGTTCAGCTGACCAATAGGAAGGTATAAGAAGTTGACAAATAAAGAAACATATATTCATAGTAATAAAAGAAAATTCATGCAGCAGGCTCAGCTTTCATTTCTCCATCCCCACAAATCTAGTCTCTTCCATCCTGTACAACTCATTTAAACTGGCTATTTTTTAAAAGAAATATTGCATAGCTACACGAAGCCTAAAACCTGGCATCTTAACCACAAATGAAACATTAGTATTAGGGGGATCTCTTAGTTGTGATTTAATATCAGTTGAGTAAAGCACAATTAATATTTTCAAAACTGGAAATACTGTTTTATAGATCCCAGAGGAAGAAATAAGCAAATACTTTCCATTTCTGTCTTTTCCTTAGGCCATCTATTCCTTCTGCCTTCTATTCCTTCCACCCAATTTTCCAAATTCCTTCCAGCTAATACAATTTCAATAAAAAAAACTATATACAATGCAGTTTAAAATATAATCCTGCCTCTCTATTTAACTGCAAAAGCCCTTATCTCTGGAAATAAAGTTTTCCATAGTTTGCAGAAACAACTGTCCTGTGGAATATCATCCAGCCCTTAAATTGCTGCAGGATTTTATGTGGACAGGTGCTGAATTTCTAGACAGATAAAGAGCTGGTATTTGAGCTATTACTATAATGGTTTTAGTTATTAGTCTTCACTGGCAATGAAAATCTTTGATTTGTGAGTCCGTTTGTCATTCTAATATGTAGTGAAGGAACTTCCGTTCAGGTCTTCTTCTAAAAGCCTGACCTTTGACATCTGTCTGGCTTTAATCCAGTGTGGATAGTGGCCACTCCCCATCCGACACTGTTTTCCCCTCTACCAGAATGCTGCCCACATTGTATCTGCCCAGTATACCATAGCCAGGGGTCCCCTCCCAGACTGGTTTGGGAGAGCCGTTCCCTGCCTTGTCTCTGTCCTGTCAGGCACTCTTCCACTTGAACTGCCTATTAGGAAGCCTCTTTGTGGTGTAATTGGATTTATCCCCTTGTTCGTTGGCAATGAAAATGTCATTTAGTTGGAGGTGCCCATTCATCTCCAATTAAATTCAGTCATCTCTTGGGGGAATGTGACACTAATCAGGCTGCAACAAGCAGCTGCAACTGGAACTGCTGGGGAAAATATGCCTAGCAAAGCTCACTTCATTCCTGGAAAATTAGGTGGCCTTAAACCAGCGTTTCTCAAGCTTGTTGGCTTTAAGATGTTTGGACTTCAACTCCCAGAATTTCCCAGTCAGCAACGCTGGCTGTGGAATTCTGGGAATTGAAGTCCACACATCTTAAAGCCAACAAGGTTGGGAAATACTGCTTTAATTTGTGGGCCCTTCCAATTCGGAGAGTGAGAAGAGTGTTTGATGTTATTGCTATAGGGGACTCATAATGGAGTGGACATGTTTTTCAGATCCTGATCATCATTCAGTAGCCCGAGTTTATGTCTCTCTTTTGCAGTGGCTCCCTTTAAGACATCCAACCCTTTCCTTCAAGTTCCATTCCTAAAATTTTCTACATAACTATATATTGACCAAAAAGGCTAGGATGGGCTGGGCAGAACAGAGAAGTGCATCTATTCAGAATCCAGAGAGAAGAATTTCATTTGCCCAGTCTGATTGATCTCCTGCAATGAAGCTATGTAGAGAGGTTAGGCAGAACAACTGTGATTGTTTTCAGGAGGTTCATGGGTATGTGCCTGTGTGCCAAGGAAGGTCAAGTTGGTGATCACAAGCATTGCTGGTTTTGGGGCCCTTCCTGAGGATGCTTCCAATTCCCAATTATTTTGAATATTACTCAATTATGAGTCATAGCCTCACGGTCAAGTGATCATAATTGGGTGCTTGCTAATTGGCATGTTTTTATGATGATTATAGCATCCTGGGGTCATGTGATCACCATTTGAAATCTTCCCAGGGGCTTCCAACAAGCAAAGTCAATGGAGAAAGCTGGATTCACTTAACAACTGTGGCAACAGGAACATAAAAATAGATGAAACTCATTGGATGAATGCATCATTTAGCGATGGAAGTTCTAGTCCTAGTTGTGGTCATAAATTTAAGACTACTTGTAAATACAACAGAATTTTGTGATTCTAAGCAAACATGAGATAGTGTGAATGTGTAAATAATCAAGATAAAATGTGTCTAGTCCAAGCCGGGAATAAACAAAATGGAGACTGCTTTAGAAGGAAGGTTGCAGTTTATTGAAGAGCAGAGTCAGACAGAGGGCTCTGGGAAAGCTGACCACATGTAGCTGGAAGTGGTGGGTTTTTATACCTTCTTGGGCCTTTGAGGCCGTTTCCTGTTCCTGTGGCATGAACTTTGACTTGTGGGTTAATCCTATTGCAGTGATGGTGAACATTTTAGAGACCAAGTGCCCAAAAACTGCCTCGCCCCTGCCCTGCCTCTCCTGCCCGCAGGGCCACCCACCACCTCCACGGCTCACCACAGCAGATCGTCCAGGCAGCCCAGCAGCATTATGGCAGCCACACCCTCTATCTGCACCCCGCAGCATCATCTGTACACAATGGGGCACGAGGGCAGAATCCTGTCCCCTCTGCCTAGCTGTCATGTCCTTGGCTGTGCTGCTCTGCGCAGGCTGCACCCAGGGCGACTCTCCTCCAGAGGGGCTGCTGGTGAGAAGGGGGCCACGGGGGTGGCGGGGCTGGGGCAATGGCATGCGTGCCCACAGAGAGGGCTCTGAGTGCCGCTTCTGGCATCCGTGCCATAGGTTTGCCACCACTGTGCTATTGTATCCTAACGGTCATGGTTTATAGAGTTTGGGTGGAGGGTGTAGATTTTAGGGGTCTTTGTCTTTCTTATCTCATCAGCTTCTAGCTTCCTGGCTCCAACTTTCCTGAATGGATTATTACATCTGCATATCAAAAAGCTGGTTTCTGCTGAGTTTTCTGGCTGGGGGCTATTAAGAAAAACTGGGCTTGCTTTTCTACCTTTAAGATCCTTTGGGTAAACATATTCTGCCTTTTTAATATTTCCCCCAAATATTTTTTCCTCTGGATTCTTTCCACAAATGCATTGCCCTAAAATTCTGTGTGATAAAAATACTCACCCAAATCCCTACTTATACGGATGAAAAAGAGAACAGCATACGGTATTAAAAATATCAGAATTAGTAAAACAGATTTAAGAATGCAGGGGCAAATGAATATCTGAACAATCCTTCCTAGCCAAAATGGTTTTAGTACCAATTCCTTAGAGACAGAACTGTGGGAGTATTGTTTTGTCTCCCTGGATTCTTATAGATTTGTATCATTTTTGTTAGGGTTAGTGGTGCTGAGGAATTCTGAGAGTCTCTAAGTCCATGATCTTAAAAATTGTCAAGTTTGAAAAAAAATACTGTTTTAGTTCATATCCTGCAAAAGAACATATACTTTCTATTTCCCAATTTCTGATATCACAATCAAAGGGAGCCGAGCAAGCGACACCGCCATAGCCAATCAGAGCGTGCCCCTCCTGACCAAAATGCACAGGTAAATCCGCACTTGCTGGCTGACCAGTAAGGTAAACTTCCCTTAATTCCCCGAGAAAAGACAAAGTCGACAAAGTAAATTTCCCTCGAAAGTGAATGCAGAGGCAACGCCAAGTAGGTGGCTCCGGTCCAGGGCGCCGGTGCGAGACTAAATTGTACACGACGCCGACCGCTTCTGCTGCAAGATTTCTTGCTTGCAAAACAGGGTTTGGCAATATGGCCAGCGCCCACCGACCTTCCTTTAACATTGCAACTTGCAATTAATTGCGTCCTCCAGTCTCCCCAATTTCCTCGTCTAGCCTATATCGCTGAAACGCTCGGGAAGACTCCACGCCCAATTCAGATCCGACCTTGCTAAGCTTTGCAAAAGTAGGCCAAATTTGCTTTGTGTTGTCACTTCTTGTACACGCAAACAGCCCCCTCTCACAGCCATTATTTTAATCCAGACAACTTTTTTTTTCTTTATTGTTAGAAAATGCCATTTCCATTCCCTCTCCGCCCGGTAAAAAATTGCCTTCTGTCATCCCAGAGCGCTTTTGTTGATGTAGCGTCTCGGCGTGCAACCTGTTATTCGACTTGGCGCCTGACGAGGGAGCTAATTCCACCGTTCCACCTGGAGAGGGCCCACCGCCTTGCTCTCACTCATTCTTCCTTTCTCTTGAACAATTTCCGGAGATGACGTCCCTGGAAGTCGCCGGGCTAGAGATACTGGACAGTCTGCGGAAGAGGGAAGGTTGACGTCAGCAAAAGGAGCCCGCAGAGAGAGGCGAACGGTGAGTGGGCGCGTTGGGGGGTGAGGTAGTGGTTGCGACTCCATCCGTACAAATCAATTTATCAGCCTTGAAACCAACGCGGAGCAAGTTTGTTGGGATGTAGCCGGATTTTTTTTTCTGAACTTGTTGACACTTGGGAAAAAGGTTAATTCGGGTCACAAGCATACTGTTGAAGCTAACCAGAGAGCAGTCGTGCCTCTGACCATGTATAGAACGTTCATTTCCGGGCAAGGGCAGTCGGTTTCCAATGACGGGCAGGGTGAGGATTCCCTGAGCTTTATTTGATCCCTTCTGTTGACCAAGTTGAGTATGGCATTTTGTTTTCTAGGATTGAAGCCTTGGCACCAGAAATAATTGTGACATCATCGCTATTTGCTAATAATTTCTCTTGCTGCTTAGTGCCTTTATTATTGGTATGTGCATTTTGAGTATTCATATATGTGTTCTGAGTATATCTTTTAGCATAAAATTTATGCTAAAGAATGGACTATATATAGTGTTTTTCAGAAATGTTTTTACAAACACAGACAATACAAAGCATTACCTTTCAAAACCAGGAACTTTATGGCATAAATAGTTGGTTCTAGAAGTGAGGTTCAAGGTTACTTTATGGATTCATGCTGAAATAGGAACTTCCTGGTTTTGAAAGTTAATGGTTCGTATTGTCTGTGTTTGTAAAAACATTTCTGAAAAACACTATATATAGTCCATTCTTGAGATGGAAATAGACTCAAGCTGGTCTCATTGCACTGAGCTAAAGTATGCAGGGGGGGGGGTTTCTTGCATCTCACCATTCTTGCTTTTTATTCATATATTTTCCAGCTTTGCATTTAATACCAAACTAGGATGGGAAGGAAATTCTCTGTAGATAAGACTGTGGGAATCTTGGGAATCCTGGTTTCTTCCAAGGAGTAAGAGAAAGAGTGGTTTCTTTCTAGATCTCAGAACAAATTTAAGTTGGACCATTTGTTGACTAAGAAGTTACATTATGCAATTGTGTATTTTTACTTCAGCTGGTATTTATGTTATTGATGAATTGTTATATTGTTTTTATTCTGTTTTTCAATAGTGTTAGCTGCCCAAAATCATATATTTGAAATGGTTGACCTAAATAATGCCTCAATAATGTAGTTATTACTTTTTTTACCTCTGTTGTACATCACCCCAAGTCGCTTTTTTGTGAGATGGGCAGCTGCATAAATTGGTTTAATAAATAAAACATATATTAAATAAGTAAGATCCAGACCCAGATACCTGGCCTTCCAGAAAACGTGGCTCTGACACTTGGCCTGGGGCTCTGATAGGGGCTTGCTACATTGAGAGTGGCTGGATAGAGAAGATACCTACCCCCTAGGCCACCCATCTTCTTGGTTTTTACCTTTTCAATAATTTTACTTGTTGTGTAGTCTTTTTTTTACTTTTTAGCATATTGTAAGCCTCTGAGAGTTGCTGTATCTGTGAGATAAGTGGCATAAAAAATTAATAAATCTTTAGTAGAATTTTATGATGATTAATTGTATTTTAAGCCAATGGAACATATAATCCTTTTTTTAAAAAAAGTGTAGATGGTTGGTATCTGCAACAGGTATTCTCTCTGAGCCAGGAAGGATGTCTTTTGCAAAATGGTGCTCATTATGACATTTTAAAAGCAAAAGGCATGATGCATTTTTCTTACAAGGAAAAATATTTTTCTGATGTTTTACAGAAACAAGAATTAATACTTCTGCAGATTTACTTGACTTTAAAATCAAAGTACAAAGATCAGATAAAATACTGAACTGGAAAGTGGTTCTAATTGAGAGAATAGGATGTGGCATATCTTTTTTTCCCCACATAAAATAGTTATTAGCTTTATTATATCCAGTCAGGATTACCAGAGCAAGACTTTGTTTCAACTGAATTTTTTTTTCCTGCAAATGAACCAAAGCCTCTAATGTTAGCTTCTGCATTCAAAATCTAAGTCCTTTCACTGTGTCACCATTCTTCAAAAATGCTAAAATAATTGTACAGAAACTACCCTTGTTCCTTACAAAATGGAAAGATGGAATTGTGTACAGATAGATTTTGATCTGTATTGTCAACCAATCAACATTTAAAAGTTTGATGTCATAAAATACCCAGTACTTACAAAAATCCAGAATTTATTTTTCCCTTTAGACTTATACATTCCATTGAACGTGAAAATGCTAATTATTTATAAATTACGTGGAATTTCTGTTCTCTGGTTCAGATGAGGATATGGAGTGTACATACTGTATAACTAACACTGTGGAAAAGAACATAGCTGCCATAGAATATGACAAAGAACATGTTTTTTGTACTTCATCTTGCAGCAATTATTCTTACTGTTTTATGTGAATTATTTCAAAAGTTCCTGAATGCAATGGAAAAAATAATTTCAATTAATTGTGACCCTGAATTGTAGAACATTGTAAGAAAATAGCTATTGCATAGTAAATCCATACATGTGAAGGACGCAACAGTGGAAAGTTGGAATTCTCATGTATTAGCTATTGTGACTGTAAGAAATGCTTTACTGCTAGAATTATGTATAGTGTTGGTATATTCATCTTATTTGGGTCTCTGTTCCCCAACTGGTAATATATTAAAAATCTTCCTACTGTAAATTACAGGTGTGACAAAGCAAACACAAGATTACTATAAGGATGGTGCGAATTTTGGTTAATGGAGATATTGTGCAAGATGATGACCCCCGAGTACGACAGACCACTCAGAATAGGGAGAACTCGTCTCGACTCGGGAGGAATGGTGTATGTATTTTGGTTTGCTTAGAATTGTTCAATAAAAGATTTTCTCCTATAGTAATCTAGCAGTGGAAATTTGAAAAAGGCGCTAGGGAGTATGTGAGAGTACAAAGATATCATCTGTAGCTTTTTAAAGTATCTGTACCTTTTCCCAGGATCATATAGACACCTTCTAAAGCAGCGACCCCCAACCTTTTGGGCACCAGGTACCGGTTCCGTGGAGAGAGTTTTTCCGCAGACCAGAGGGGGCATGGTTTCATGTGCTGCCTGCATCCTGCAGATGGGGCTTTGCTTGTTTGCACGGACTAGTTTCTGGCATGCGACAGACCGGAGCTGATCCATGCACTGGAGTTGTGGATGCCAGCAGGCCAGCAAGTGGGCCGCACAAATAAGCAAAGGTCCATCTTTGGGATGCAGGCTGTATTCAAAACCACACCCCCTCTGGTCTGTGGAAAAACCTTTCTCCATGGCACCGATACCTGGTGCCCCAAAGGTTGGGGACTTCTGCACTAAAGCACCGTTATGAATCTGAGCTGTCACCCAGTCCTATCTTCAGCCTTGAATTAATGCTTGATTATTCAGTTTGTTTAATCTGCTCAGAGAGAACTATTTTCAGAGCTAGTTTACATATTAAAAACATTATACAAAGAACTCTTAATTGGGCTAACAGTTTTCCCTGTCCAGAATCCTGTATCTCACTATGGTCACCCTTAATTAAATTCATAAGGAAGACATGAGCTCTCTCTAATTTCAAATGATAATTAACATATTTAAATGGGCTTAGGAAAGTATGGTAATGGTATGATTTCACAAGTCCAGCTGTATATATGTGAGAAGCATATGAGCCTTAAGTGAACCTTTTTAGTCTTTAGTTCTGAAAGGAATCTGTTGAGTGTTCTGTAGTACATCTATGTAGGTGGGCCATTCCTGAGAGAAAACAAGTTGTCATATTCCTGCTTTTGGCTCCTCCTGAAATTATTTTCATTGCATTAATCATTGCTTTCTATTAATCATTGCTTTCTCTTGATGGAATCCACATGCTTTTCTAATCTGTTTAAAACTTCCAAGAGAAATGTGCAGAAATCTTCATATCAGAAAAAGTCCATCTTGAGTTCCCCTAGGATTCTGTTTATGTTTTCTGCTATATTTTAATGCCTCAAGTTATAGTTAAGCATAGGATGGGCGTGTATATAGCTGACGAACAACACCTAAAAACCAAACTACACACTCTCACCAATGTACTAACATCCAATGGATTCCATAGAAATAAGATTACAAACCTAATCCAAAAAGAAACCCCTACTAAAATCCAAGACAAAGAACAAGAAAATGGCAAAGCCCTCCTCCCATACATAAAAGGCACCACAGACAGAATCAGTAAGATCCTCCATAAACACAACATCAAAACAGCATTATGCACAAACAGAAAAATATCCACCATCCTTAGAAACCCCAAAGATAAAATTGAATTAGAAAATCAAGGAGTATACGAAATCCCATGCACCACTTGTCCCACCACATACATCGGACAAACCAACAGAAGAATAAGTGCACGCATTGAAGAACATAGAACTCAGTCAAAAAAGAGGAACCAACATCTTCCCTGGTCCAACACCTTAAAGCCACAGGACATGAAATTGACTTTAAAAATACCAGAACTATCGCCAAAACTGAACATTTTAATAACAGAATAATCAGAGAAGCCATTGAGATAGAAAAACACCCACACAGCATGAACAAACGAGATGATACCTCCTGCCTACCAGCCATTTGGAAACCCGCCCTTATTGACAAACGACTCCCTAACACAAAAAATGACACCAGACCCACACTCACAAAAACCACACAGGATGTCACCACCACACATCCATGCAAAAAGCAAACCCAAAGCCACACCGATGATGAGGCACGACCACAAACAAGAAACCAGACCACAGCTGCATCATTAGCCACTTTAAACCCTCCAATCCATACATGAAGCAAACTGACACCCTCCATGAAGATGAGGCACGACCACGAACGCGAAGCCAAAAAATAGCAAGGCAGCCCAAAATCTTAAACCCCCCTGCAACTCAGACTAACCTGAGCACAACCAAACAGAACACTCCCCCAGCCAATCAGAGCACAGCCAACCCCCCCAGCCAATCAGAGCACAGCCAACCCCCCAGCCAATCAGAGCACAGCCAAGCCCCTAACCAATCAGAACACACCTCCACCCAATCAGAACACAGCAAGCTCCCACCCAATCAGTTCATACCCCCACTGGCAGTTAAAAGGAAGAAACAGCTAAGACCACACATTGCTGCTCGAAGCATGAAGCTGAAAACACCAGCCTGAAGATGACGAATGGGACTTCGTCGAAACGTCGCCAAGACACTTCCAATTTTACGCGGGAGAAAACCCAAACAACCAAAGACCTACATACAAACACCCGCGAAAACCTCAGAAAACAAACATCGAACCTCTACGGGGAGGAAATCCACCATCTGACCAGGACCTATGAAAAACTTGAAGTCCAAAGAGCTTCCATTTTATGCGACCTCGCATTCCTACACAACTGCCGAGATCAAAATCTAATCCCCACATGTTTCCAACTGAAATTCCACTCCAACTCTGCAGCCACCAAACGGATCCTGAAAAGAACAGATTTGGCCCTAATCAGAAATGAACTTCACACAAAAAGATTCCTCCTAGACCGAATTAACAAAGATCTCCTCACATTCCACCTCAAACTCAGCAACAAGATCCACCCCGCACTTTGGGACAAATCCAAACAACTTGCCGTCTGGAGAGCCGAAACACAGACCACCCTCAAGACAGATACACACACCAACAAACTCCGAAGACTACAAGAATGCCAGAAACAAACCCTTCCTCCCTCACAGCCACACATGAAACAAACAGTGCATAACATCTTAGATAGGATCCCCACCAAAGCCGAAACCAATGTCTTTTCCAAAGGATTCAACTTTGCAGTCGCTCCCAAACACATCCCCACTGAAACCATTATATGTGGAGTTGAAACCAGCCTGACCAAAATCAACCGCGACGACGCTAACAGAATCAGACTCGAAATCACCAACATCCTCTGCACCAGCAAGCCACCCAAAAGCAACTTACCCAAAGAGGAACAGACAGCACTACGTAACCTGAAAGAAGACACCAGCATAATAATCCTACCAGCAGACAAGGGCAACGCTACGGTGGTTATGAACACATCTGACTACCAAACCAAATTAACCAACCTACTCCAACCAGGTTATTTACAGGACCGCATACTGCCGCACAGTTCCCAGAGACCGGTGAGGTCCCATAGATTGGGCCTCCTTCAGGTCCCGTCGGCCAGACAATGTCAGCTGGCGGGCCCTCGGGGAAGGGCCTTTTCTGTGGTGGCTCCGACCTGGTGGAATCAACTTCCCCCCGAGGTTCGAACTACTCCCACCCTGCCGGCCTTTAAGAAAGCCATTAAAACTCTCCTGGTCCGGCAGGCCTGGGGCTGATGTCCCCGGGGGGCGGGGCGGGATATGATCGGACATGCTGTATGAATGTATTTATTTTATTGTTTTATTGTCAGATTATTGTTTTAATTTTGTACGCCGCCCTGAGTCCCTTGGGATTGGGCGGCATATAAATTTTAGAAATAAATAAATAAATACAGCAACCTGTCCAACAAAGGGCATTGGTGGCTGTGAGAAATTGGTGGTGGCAAAATCTGTGGAAGGGAGAAAAGCAGCAGCAGAATTAGCGAAGGGGGAAAAATGCAACAGCAGCAGCAGAGGTGCATCGAGTTAGAAAGTTCTGATCTCTAAAGTTGAGTGGCTGGCTGAGCAGAGCAGACTGACAGTGGTACTGAGCTTACCAGAAAGCTGAATGATAGGCCTGACCAAAGCAGAGACAAGGCTGAAAACACCAGAGCACAAAAAGACAGAATGGAGCTGGCAAAGAAAACGACAAGAGGCTGGAGCAGCGAACAAAGACAAAGTGAAGGCAACATTTAAGTTGAGGTTCCAATAGGAAAGGAGGGAAGACCCTACTAGAGAATAAAAATAAATACAGGACAGAAAATAAAAGATAAATAAATAGGCAAATAATAAGGACAAGAGTAGAACATTATAAATCAAGGAAGAATAGGATTAATAAAGAGGCAAATCTTAAATATTAAGGTAGAGAGAAATTAGAGCTCAAGAACTTTTTAAATATAGAGGGAAGAAAAGGATAAATAAAACTAACATAATAGTAAGAAAGTTAAATAAATAACAAGGAAAAAAATAGCATAAGCAGGCAGAAAAAAGAATAGAAAAAATAGGCATAATTGCTTAGAACAGAGAAGGTAGAAACAAGGCTAACAGCAAAGCACATCCACCAACCAAAAAGGAGAGATTTTGAAAAAACAAACTCATGGAACAGGTGACTGATACTATTGTGGTGTACAATACATGTTCCATGTATGTGCTTATGCTCAAACAACACCCAAATTAAATGTAAATTATGTGAACTACTAGAGGAAAAAGTAAGGGATATAGAGGCAACTCTAGCCAAACCCCAACCTAAGAAAACTATACCCAAACTAAACAAAATAACGAACAAATAACTCCCAGAGGATTTGACCCTACTGATAAAACCTTGGGAGAAAGACAAATGGAGGTATGTCACACATAGAAGGAAACTTAATAATCAAAGAAAGAAGCAGCAGACATCTAACAAACCCCTATCGCCCAATCTAACCCAACCAGAAGCAGCCCCATTAAAACTGAGCAATTGATTTCTCCCCTTAGATGGAAATACGCAGACCCACAATCTTCCCCCCAAAGAAAACATGCAAATACCTAGCAAGGAAACATCATCAAATATCCCTAAAAAAGTCATATCAACAAAGACACCTCAGATAAACAGAAAAACACCCCAGAAAGCACCCGCCAAAAAAAGGAAGCCAAGTGTTGGTAATAGGAGATTCTATTCTCAAAGGAATAGAATCAGCCATCTGCAGACCAGACATACAATCTAGGGAGATATGTTGTCTTCCTGGAGCAAAAATCAGAGATGCAGGTGAGAACCCAACCAAAATAATTAGGCCCACATATTACTAACTTTCCTCCTCCTTCACACTGGGATGAATGACACAACAAAAACCTGAGTACAATATTAAGAGATTATAAGCAACTAGGTAATAAAGTTAAGGCACAAGTAGTGTTCTCATCAGTACTCCCAATGAAAGACCAACACCCATTGAGGGAAAAAAGAATTCTAGAAATAAACCACTGGCTAAAGGGTTGGTGTTGCCAAGAAAACTTTGGTTTCCTGGACCATGGACTGCATTTCCTACACGAAGGATTCTTGGCAAGGGATGGGCTGCACGTCACGAAAACAGGGGAAAATGTAGTCAAAAAAAGACTGGCCCAACTCATCAGAATGTCTTTAAACTAAAATTGAGGGGGAACGGTGACCAATTTTTAGAATCTCTAGAACACAAAAACAATCATAAATCCCAAGAAAATAAATCAAATAATGAGGTAGGCACTGATGAGAAAAAAAGAAAAACTCAAACAACAATTGGGAGATGCAGGAATCATACCCACAGACAGGCATAAAAATCTTAAATGCTTATATACAAATTCCCAAAGCTTGGGGAACAAACAGGATGAACTAGAAGGAATAGTAGATGAGGTTGGGTATGACATAGTTGGCATTACAGAAAATTGGTGGGATGAAACCCATGACTGGAATGTACTGATGGATGGATATAAATTGTTCAAAAGAAACAGATCTACAAAAAGAAAAGGGAGTTGCACTATATGTAAGAGAACACTACGTATCTACAGAAATGCCCATGATAAAAGATAAAATTCCTATAGAATGTATATGGGTCAATATAAAAGGGAAAAAAGTGACATTGCCATAAGTATATATTACAGGCCACCCAACCAATCAGAAGAAATAGATGAACTCTTTGCCAACCAGTTAACAAATGTATGTAAGAAGCATACTATAGTAGTAATGGGAGATTTCAACTATCCAGATTATCAACTGGGAGACAAACTCCGCAGCAAGTGGTAGATCAAACAGATTCCTAACCAACCTAGCCAACAATTTTGTCATCCAAAAGATTGAGGAGGGTACTAGAAGTAAAGCTATACTGGATCTAATTTTTACTAATTGAGAAGAACTGATAGAGGAAGTTGAAGTTGCTGGAATGTTCGGTTAATGTGACCATGTCGTACTGAAATTCAATATAATGCAAACATAAGCAATAAAAAATAATCCAACCAGTGTCTTAAACTTCAAAAGAGCTGATTTTAACAAACTGAATAATAATTTTTAGCATGAAAAAATCAGGAATTTTCACACTTTTTTGCCCCATCCCCTCATTTTGAGCTAAAGGGAATCTAACAAGTCTAGATTCTTTATTCAAATTAATTTAGCCTTACCATCAGTGTTCAGATCTCTTGAACATTTAAATGAATATCTCTACATCATTCAGTCACAGTTCTAGATTTAAGCAATTAATTGTAATTAAAAGTTTGCATTTGAAATATTTGTCACACATCCTAATTTACATATGGCACCTTTTAAACAATTTTACTTGGTATTTCTACTTACTATCACATGTAATAGAGTCATAAACAAGCAAAACTTTTTCTAAGGAAGAAGGCACAAAGGAAATATTTCTACAATTAAGGTATAAAATGTTGAATCTATCCCTCCAGCTACCCAAAGTCACTTGACAGTGAGATGGATCGCATATAAATTTAATCAATAAATCAATAAAACATCCCATTTTAAAAAAATATCACAAAATTGTACTAAGTTATTTTGAACTACAAAATTCTATTTCAGAACATGACAGATACTGACCTGAGATATGATAATACTTTTGTGCTTATAAAATGCTATGCGCAGTTGGGGAGAAAAACATTTTGTATTGCAACCTTTAAATTGCTGGTATTCAATCTAATTTATATATATTCAATTTATACTCCAACTCTATTCTAGCAAGTAGTCAAGGTAACCAAATTTTTTCTTTAAAGATATTTTACTTTTTTCTCAATCTTAAATCTTGTTTCATTCAACTTCTGTTTTCATGTTTTTGTTAACAACCTTGTCTTCTAATTATTAATTTTAAAACGAGCTAATGCACCAAATTCTTTTACTTTTTCAATCAATATTTCTATTTCCTCCAGTGGATCCTCCAAAACCAATACCAAGTAATCAGTGAATGCCCTTAACTTATAAATTCCTTTTTAAAATATTTATTAAATTATTTCATCTTGTATTTTTATATAACATTTTGAGAACTAGAATAAGCAGGAGAGGAGACAATGGGCATCCCTAATTTGTCCATTTTGTATATTTCACAGTGTTTTATTAGATTTCCAGTAACAAATATTTCTGCTTTCTACAAAGTATAAATCAATCTTACCCACTTAATAATTTTTTCTCCAAAATCATATATTCCAAAACTTCAAATAGGAGGTACCAATTCAAATTCTTATTAATAGGGAAGAAGTGATAGAGGAAGTTGAAGTTGCTGGAATCTTGGGTGAAAGTGACCACATCATACTGGGGTTCAATATAATGCAAACACAAGCACCAGAATATAATCCAACCCATGTGTCAGAATCCACCTATATTTCATCTTTAATTATCAAATATAGAAACTCCCAATTCTGCCTTCTCTGGATTCTGCCATAAGAGGGAGAGAAGGGGGAGAACAAAGGGGCTTTATGGCCCTCACTTCCTTCAGTAGACTTCTAGGGAGCTGAATGCTGAATGTGTGTTTATTGTAACCTCAAAGCGTTAGCACCAAAGAACATCACCATAACAAAGAAGGGTATTTGCCTTTCATGTAGTTATCTGAAGTCTCCATCCAGACGGAAGAAAGCATCAAAGGGGTGGAATTGTGATGCCTGAAACTATCACTGGAAGGGGGGTTGATTGGGTGGGACTACTGGGGAACCCCTTAAAACCTTGAATGGGAGGGCTTGGACCCCAAGTCCTGTCTAGCATGCCTGCAACCACTTCTTCTTAATAAAGGATTCCTGTTGGAAGAATTATTCCAAGAGTTCTGTCTTCTTAAGATGCAAAGTGGGGTGGGTCCTTACATTAGACAGGACTTGCAAAATTAATCCACCTGGAAGGGAGACCCTTGCCGGGGGATTTTGCAAAAATTTACCATGTCAGACAATGGAGCAAGAGAGGGGGAAAACTCCCTGGACAGAGAGCCGCTGACCCAGTTGGAACCTTGCCAGATGTTGGGATCCGAGAGGTCAGATTCCTCGGGAGAAGAAGTGGTGGAGACACGGGACCACAAGCCTCGCTGGTCAATGGGCGTTGGAAAGAAAAGTGAGTGGGGAAAGGAATCAAGAAAGGTGACCCTGAGACGGGGGACCAAGCAACCAGAATGGAAGCAGGAGATGGAGAAATCCCTGCACGCAAGTGAAGAGGGAGGAAGCTGGGCACCGTACTCAGACTGGATCCTAGAGAAAGCTATTGACCTGATGAAGAGAACTCTCAGCTTCCTAGGAGAGGAGAATACTGAGCCCTACGGTCGCCCCAGCTCCTGGAGCCGCAAAGGGAGAGACACCGAGGGGGACGTGGAACCTGCAACCCCAGGGACATCTACTGATCCAGGAGCCCCCATCCCCTACCGGACCACAGATGGCAATCTGGACGGAAGACATTGCCACCCACAACGGAGGCACCGATCCATTCCAAGACGTCCACCGTTGGAGGTGAAATTCAAAGGGGAGCCAACACGCTTGGGGTTTTTCCTAACCCAAGTCCTCAGCTACATGGAGGAATATGGGCAGGACATTCCCAGCGACAAAGCCCGCATCCGGATCGTGCAATCTGCCCTGGATGGACCAGCTGCGGATTGGGTGGTGAACTTGCATGACTCCAATGCCCCAGAACTCAGTAACTTCAACCGTTTCATGTCCTCTTTGAGAAGACGATTTGAAGACCCCCTGGCTGATCGCAAAGCCCGTGAAAGAATAACAACGATGAGGCAGGGCAAACGCCCAGTGGCTGAGTATACACAAGAATTCCGAGCCATTGCCAGCAAACTGAATTGGCCAGAAGACATCATCCTTGGCCGTTTAAAAGACGGACTAAACTATGATCTATATGATGCTTGCCTGCCCCGAGGAGACCCACATCGACTTGAGGAATGGTACGTCTTGCAGAGGAAGCCAACAGAGATCGAAAATATTGTAAGAGGAACCGCCGGAGGAAAACAAGGAGCCTCCCCCCGCCTGAGCTGGACACCACCATACCGGTTGAATCATCGGATACAACCAAGGAAGCAAATAGGGTGTTGCCAAGTGCGGAAGAGAAGGGCATCGAGCTGTTAGAATACAGCTCAAAGGCCCACAGCACAACCAGACAGAGCCCCAATCAACAAACAAGAAAATTTTCAGCTAAGCCAAAAGAAAAGGCTATCGAGAATGATGGAAATTGCAGAAACCCCCACCTTGACTAACAAAGGGGAAAGAAAACTCCAGCTACACAACAGGGCCGGTGGAGCCTCAGATGACAGCTCGGAGGGCGAACCTGTAAGTGGATGCATACACCCATCTTCAAAACAGTGACTATATTAATCCCCCCCATGCCCGAAGCTGTGAAGGTGAAAGCCTTAATAGACTCTGGCTGCACCCGCTGCCTCATTAGCCCAAAACTAGTGGGGAATCTGGGCATCCCATCCAGGAGACTGGAACAACCAATCTCATTTGGCCAGCTAGATGGATCCATAGCAGGGGGGGGGCCAGCTACCCTAGCCACTTTGCCAATACATCTCTCCCTGGGCAACCATGAAGAGGACTTAACGTTTGTGGTGACCCCAGGTATGGAATGCCCAATGATTCTAGGGATGGAATGGTTGAAAAAATGGAACCCCTGGGTAAATTGGAGGACGACAGAAATCAAATTCCAGAAGGGGGACCCTATGGACTTAAAACCCCAAGGGAGGCTACCAGAATCAAGAATAGAAAAAGCATCCATAGGAGAGGAAAAAAGATTAACAGAAATACCAGAGGAATATAGAGACCTTGCTGAAGTTTTCAGTGAGGAGAGGGCGAATGAGTTCCCCCCCCCACCGACCCACAGACTGCAGCATTGAATTCAAGCCTGGGGCAAAACTCCCGAAGCCCAGATTATACTCCATGAGCCCAAAGGAGAAGGAGGAAATGGAAAGATTCATTAAAAAAAACCTAGAGAGAGGTTTCATTGAGCCAGCAGCCTTAAAAGTGGCGGCCCCGGATCCTTGTTAGAGAGAAGAAGGATGGATCTTACGTTATGCGTGGATATAGGGCCATGAATACAATCAGTGAAAGCAAACTATACCCGCTGACCCTTCATGAAAGACATGCTGTCACACCTATCGAAAGGGAAAATTTTTTCTAAACTAGACCTAGGGAAGCTTACTATCGCGTAGAATTAAGGAAGTGGACCGAATGAAGACTGCATTTAACGCCCAATGGGGTGCTATCAATTCAAAGTCTTGCCATTTGGATTACAAGGGGGCCCTGCAGTCTTTATGCAATAAATCAATGACGTTCTAAGGGAGCACCTGTTTAAGGGGGTCCTTGTTTACTTGGACGACATTCTTATCTTTACCGAAACAAAAGAAGAACACGTCAAACTTGTCAGAGCGGTTTAAAAGAAGCTGCGAGCCGCTCACCTATATGCCAAACTCTCAAAATGCGAATTCCACCAGGAAAGGATAGACTACCTAGGCTATCGCATATCCCCACAGGGCATTGAAATGGACCCAGAGAAGGTCAAAGCAGTATTAGATTGGGTGCCACCCCGCACAAGAAAGCAACTACAAAGTTTCCTGGGCTTTGCAAATTTTTACCGCCAATTCATTCCCTCATTTGCACAGATAGCCTTGCCCCTCACCAACTTACTAAAAACGAAGGGAACATCCTCAGTAAAACCTAGCCAGCCACTAACATGGACAATGGAGTGCCAAGCAGCGTTTGAGAGACTAAAGAGACTTTTTTCTGTCGAACCAGTACTAAGGCACCCAGATATGGACAAGCCCTTCATAATACAGGCAGATGCAAGTGATGTGGCAGTGGGGGCTGTGCTATTACAAGAAAATAATGATGCAGTATTGCAACCCTGTGCATATACATCCAAGAAACTCATGGAAACAGAACAGCGCTGGCCCGTATGGGAGAAGGAGGCTTATGGGATACGTTGGGCATTACTTACGTGGCGACAGTTCCTGGAAGGCAACAAAATTCCCTTCCAGGTGTGGACCGATCACAAAAATTTAGAAGCCCTGAAAACGTCCAGGAAACTCAATCCCAAACAAGCCCGCTGGTCTCAGCATTTTCACCAGTTCCAATTTAAACTCAAACATTTACCAGGGAGAAAGAACTTCCTGGCAGATGCTCTATCTCGCATGCCTCAATATAACAGCGCATGAACCACAGACTCTAGACCAATAATGGCAGAGTCACAACTGGCAGCACCAGTAACCACAAGAACCCAAGCCAAATTAAAACCACAACTGGACAGCCAAACTGGAATTGAATTCAGAAAAAGTTTGGAAACAGATGATTGGTTCCAGAAAATCAAAAATGTGTGCACAATGAAAGACGGGTTGCCTTGGATAGGGGAAAAGTTATATATACCAACAACTCAAAGAGTAACTTTCATGCACCTTTGCCATGACACAAAATCAGCAGGGCATTTTGGATTTGTAAAAACTTTACATTTAATTAAACGGCAATTTTGGTGGCCATCCATGAAAAAAGACATTGAAAGTTATATAGCCAGTTGTCCAAAATGTGCCACGGCAAAGAGGTTGCAAGGGAAAGTGCCAGGACTATTGCAAACAGTGGCAAGTCCCTCAGCCCCCTGGAAAGAAATAGCCATGGATTTTATAGTGGAATTGCCAGAAAGCAATGGGAATACTGTGGTCTGGACGGTCACGGACTTGTTTTCCAAACAGGTGCACTTTATCCCTTGCCAAAAGATTCCCACCGCAAAAGCCTTAGCAAAACTTTTCATCCAACACATTTACAGATTGCATGGGGCACCCCAACGCATCATCTCTGACAGGGGGGTGCAATTTACGTCTGCATTTTGGAAGGAAATTTTATCCCTCTTAGGAACCACTCAGGGACTGACATCTAGCCACCACCCTCAAGGAAATGGGGGGGCTGAAAAAATGAACTCCGTACTTAAGCAATATTTAAGATGTTTTCTTAGTTTCCAGCAGACCGAGTGGGCAGACTTACTCCCTCTTGCAGAAGTTGCCTACAATAATGCAGTCCACTCCAGCACAGGTTACACTCCTTTTCAAATAGCCACCGGTCAAAGTTTCAACCCTATGCCAGAATTAACCCCAAACGAACCAACGATCCCTTTGCTGAAAGAATGGATGGAGAAACTACAAAACACCTGGCCAATAGTCAGAAAAGCACTAGATGAAGCTAGGCAGGCATACAAAACACAAGCCGATAAAAAAGGGTTGAGCCTACACCATTCATTATAGGAGAAATGGTGTACTTATCTACAAAATACCTAAAGTCCCTACAGCCCTGTAAAAAACTTGGACCAAAATATATAGGACCTTTTCCAATTAAAAGAATCAGAAATCCAGTAACAGTAGAATTAGAATTACCCAAAAATCTCAGGCAAATACACCCAATTTTTCATTGCAGCTTACTGAAAAGAGAGCATCAGTCACCTCTACGGCCAAAAATCCCCCCCCCCACCACCTCCACTCATGGTGGAGGGTGAACAACACTTCGAAATAAAGGAAATCCTTGATTCTAGGAGATATCATGGAGCAACTCAGTACCTAGTTGCCTGGAAACCCCTCCCTCACAAAACGAGTGGGTCCATAAATGTCATGTCAGAGCCCCGAAGCTATTGAAGAAGTTTCACACAGAGTATCCTAACAAGCCTGACTAAATTTTATACTTGTGTTTTCTTTCAGGTGGATCTTTCTTATTTTTAAGAGGGGCCGGATGTCAGAATCCACCTATATTTCATCTTTAATTATCAAATATAGAAACTCCCAATTCTGCCTTCTCTGGATTCTGCCATAAGAGGGAGAGAAGGGGGAGAACAAAGGGGCTTTATGGCCCTCACTTCCTTCAGTAGACTTCTAGGGAGCTGAATGCTGAATGTGTGTTTATTGTAACCTCAAAGCATTAGCACCAAAGAACATCACCATAACAAAGAAGGGTATTTGCCTTTCATGTAGTTATCTAAAGTCTCCATCCAGACGGAAGAAAGCATCAAAGGGGTGGAATTGTGATGCCTGAAACTATCACTGGAAGGGGGGTTGATTGGGTGGGACTACTGGGGAACCCCTTAAAACCTTGAATGGAAGAGCTTGAACCCCAAGTCCTGTCTAGCATGCCTGC
>NW_024097542.1:0-9602 GCF_016545835.1 Crotalus tigris | reverse complement strand
GGGGCTTACTCCCAGCTGTTTTCAACAGTAGAGTAGTTCCTTTGCCCCTTTCTGTGGTTCAGCTGGGACAACGGTCATGTCTTGAAAAAGTAGCCAGATGCCTCCTTGACCACTTAAACAGCATCTCCAATGAGATCGTCTGATTTCTTTCCGGGACAATTTCTGACTATAAGGTTGAGCAGAAAGATGTATCCCAAGCTATTAGTGTTCCATTCCATAACACACATGTGATTATTATAATAATAAGAATAATAATAAAGGTATCTTGATCAAATCAAAAGAAAAAGTTAAATTTAAGCATGGCTTTCCCCCCCCCTTCTGATGTTTGATGGAAAACTCACTTCTTCAGAACTGGTGTGAAAACAGGAAAACGTTCAGAAACCCGAGGAAGTAATACAGGTAGTGCTCAACTTTCAACAGTTCATTTAGTGACCATTCAATGTTACTACATCAGTGAAAAATGAGACTTATGACCATTTTTCACAATTACGACCTTTGCAGCATTCCTATGATCATGTGATCAAAACTCAGATGCTTGTCAGGCTGGTTCCTATTTATGACAATTGCGGTGTCCCAGGGTCACGTGATCTCCTTTTGTGACCTTCTGGCAAGCAAAGTCAATGGGGAAGCCAGATTCACTTAACCGTGTTATTAGCTTCACAAGTGCTGTGATTTGCTAAACAACCGTGGTGAGAAAGGTCGTAAAATGGGGCAAAACTTAGCAGCCATGGAAATTTAATGTCGAGGATGGCCTGTATTCCAAAACGAACATGGGCTGTTGATTTCTGTTACTCTTTGCCTATTCTGTGGGTTTGAAATATCACTGTTAGCGTGATTACGGTTCACATGATTAATATATAATCATCATCACCATCATCATCATCATCATCATCAAATAGAGAAAGTCATAGAAAATGATAAAATTAAACTGCTCTGGGACTTTAGAATTCAAACAGACAAGCACCTGCAACATAACACCCCAGACTTAACAATTGTCGATAAGAAAGACAAAAAAGTCTGGATAGTTGACGTGGCAGTGCCTGGAGATAGCAGAATAGAATAGAAAGAACTGGAGAAGATAACAAAATACAAAGACCTACAATAGAAATAGAAAGACTGTGGCAAAGGCAAGCAAGGGTAGTACCAATAGTCATAGGCTCCTTGGGTGCAATCCCAAAACAACTGGAGCACCACTTGAACACCATTGGCATTGACAAATTCGCTATTAGTCAATTGCAAAAGGCGGCCTTATTAGGAACTGCTTCCATCCTGC
Organism: Crotalus tigris; assembly: GCF_016545835.1. Lineage (NCBI taxonomy): Eukaryota > Metazoa > Chordata > Lepidosauria > Squamata > Viperidae > Crotalus > Crotalus tigris. The sequence goes on along the minus strand of NW_024097542.1, from coordinate 8,329 downwards.
GACTATATCTGTAATACCATCAAACATCCACATCTGCCTATCCCAGGTCCTGGGTAAGGACTCGATAGGTAGACAAAATGCCAAATTCAGTCTGAACATCTGGCTGACTGTGTGCTGCTGCATCATATCATATAATACCAATGGAGGGCCTTGACGATCTTTCTATCCAACCCCTCTGCTGAGGCCAGAAACCTACACCATTTTGGACAAATGGCTGTCCAGTCTCTTCTTAAAACTTCCGTGGTGTGCTTCACGCTTCTGGGCAGAAGTTTTCACATGTTTAATTGTTCTAAAAGCTGCTTTTGGAATCTGCAAGCAGGCTTCAGGGCTTCTTTTAGGCCCTTTATTTCCAGAGCTGGGTGCTCCAGGCTCTGGATTTAACTGCCTTTTGTAACGTCCTGACCGGAGAGGAGACCCCCCCACCCCATGAAGAAGAGGAAACCCAGGTCTGTGATTTGCCTGCAGCTTCCACTGGAGAAATGCACACCCATGTGCAAAAATGCGTGCAAGAGAAGATCAGAGGCCCGTGCAAACCGCTCCCTTCCTCCTTTCAGGGTGGAGATATTTCGGGGCCTTCATTTGGACGGAGAGGAAACGGAAAACCGATGGAGCTTGGCGAGGATCCTGCTGGGCCTCAAGGCGGGATGTTTAGAGGCCGCAGCGCCTGGTTTTCGCAGAGTGTCCCCCCAGAGCTCTACCACTTTTGGGGTGAGGTGGGGGGGTGAGGGAATCCCCCTGGGAGGGGGGAAGGGAGGGAGGAAAGCAGGGGAAGCCCCCATAGGGGTGAAGGGGCCCAAGTCTTCCCCCAATTGCAATTAAGGGCTGCTGGTGAGAATCGGGCAGAAATCAAAATGGCGCCCATGTCATTGAACCCCCCCCCCTGCTCCCCAGGCGTTGAATTTTGATAATGGCGGCTGGGCACCCCAGCAAATCCCAGAGGAAAATTCCTCTACCTGGGGTGGCTGAACCTAGAGACAGCCAGTCCTCTTTTTAAGAACAATTACAGGGAGTCCTTGACTTATGACCGTAAAGAAGGAACAGCTAGAATTTCCATTTGCTAAGCACCCCCCCCCCGACTTCGTGACCTTATTTTTTATTTTTTTTGCAAATCACGGCAGTTGTTAAACGAGTCATGGAGTCGTTAAGCGAATCCAGCTTTCCCCATGGACTTTGCTTGCTGAAAGGTAGGTGGCAAATGGCAATCGCATCACCCTGGGACAGTGCAGCCAGGGTAATTGCGTGCCTGGTTGCCATGTCCCCAAATTTTAATCACCTGACTGTGGGGATGTTTTGCCAGTCGTAAGGGCAAGGAGCGGTTGTAAGTCACGTTTTTCAGAGCCGTTGGAACTTCAAATGGTCACTAAATGAACAAGTTGCAAGTCAAGGACGATCTGTATTGGGATTTACATCCAGATATCGATGTTAACTTTTCAGTCTTTTTTCCGAGAAAAGCCTAAATCTTGGTAGACTAAGTCATTGGCAAAGGATAGACTATACCAGGTAGTCCTTGACGTAGGACCACAATTGGACCCAAAATTTCTGTTGCTAAGTGAGACGTTTGTTAAGTGAATTTTGCCCCGTTTTAGGACCTTTCCTGCCACAGTTGTTAAAGTGAATCATTGTAGTTGTTAAGTGTGAAAAATGGGGTCATAAGTTACTTTTTTCAGTGTCGTCGTAACTTCAAACGGTCACTACATGAACTGTTGTAAGTGGAGGACTTACCTGTACTGTGACTTCACATTTTTGTGTTGCATGATCTTCCCTGTGATGTTTTCCTGCAGTTGGTGAAGGAGGGGTGATAGTGAATTTGGAAGCTGCTGATTATCTCTTCAGCAGCAATGCTTCTCACCCGGATACAAAAAGGTATTGCAACTCCGCTTGGATCAGTATCTTACACGGTCTTATTTTATCCTCTCCCTTGGAGGGCTCAAGACACCATGCAGTTCACTCTCCTACATCTTATGAGCCAAAAGTTATGGCTTCCTGCTAGATTTTATTTATCTCTAGCTTCAGCTAAATTCTTGGCTGCGGTTTAGAATTCAATTATTTGATTAAGAGCTGCGAGTAAACTGCATGGAGGCCTAGAGGTGAAGACACCTCTTGCTTGGAAGGTTGAGAATTCAATTCTAGGCAGCGGCAGATATTTCTCTATCAGGCAGATGTTTCTCTATCAGTTAGAACAGTGGTTTTCAACCTGTGGGTCAAGACCCCATTTGGGGTCAAACGACCATTTCACGGGGATCGCCAAACAACGCAGTCCGCCATTTTTTCCCCCCTTTTCCTTAGATGTTCTACTCCCTTTTATTCTATTGGCTTTTGAAAGCCAATAGAATAGACTCTCTTGAATAGAGTCTAATTCTATTGGCTTTCAAAAGCCAATAGGAATTGTCCAGGCTGTCTCTGCCCTGTTGAGCCCACCAAAATTCCCATTCTGCAAACGGTGCTGCACCAGTTGAGTAGTCCTCGACTTACGACTGGTTGGGGGGTCGTGGTATTAAAAAGGTTGAGAACCATTGAGTTAGAACAATTAACCAGTGGAACAACCTGCCTCCGGAAGCGGTGAATGTTCCAACACCAGAAGTTTTTAAGAAGAGACTGGACAGCCATTTGTCCAAAATGGTATAGGGTTTTCTGCCTGAGCAGGGGGTTGGACTTGATGACCTCCAAGGTCCCTTCCAACTTTATTATTATTATTATTATTGTTATTATTATTGTTATTATCATCATCATCATCATTATTATTATTATTATTATTATTATTGCACAGAGAGGAAAATATCTGCTGTGAACTCCATGTGGGAGTCAGGAAGGGCATCCAGCCAGTAAACTCTCCATTCAGTTGCCCTGACTCTACCCTGAATAAAAGAATTAAAGGGTAGTAAAAAGGGGAAAAAACGAAGAGCTGTGAGTCTTTTAGAGTCTTGTGTCATTTAGATAGATAATTGTGCATATAGATAAATTATCACAGGCATACCCACCACAGTACAAAAATGGGCATCACATTGCAAAAAAATGCTCCAATTTTGCTTGATGTGGATATTTAACAGAGATGAAGAAATTGCTCTGCGCTCCGGATGCGCAGATTTATCAGAAATGTTGTGCTTTCTGAAAATCTTAGCTACCTTCCCTTGTGAGGTTGAAGTCTGACACAACACAAGCAAACGTGTTGAATTGTTTCACCTGACGTTCATAAGTTTCCTTCTTCTTGTTTAGAATACACCAAAGTTTAGACTATCTAGAGGGCCGACTCACCGTTTTTCATTCCTGCTTTCTTACTGCGAGTATCAATGCCGAAATAAAAAACACCGTGCCTCTAGGACATTTCATTCTCCTACCAGCCAGCTTGCAAAAAGGTTGTATGTATGGACCAGAATGAGCTATAAGTTTAACAATAACAACAACAACAACAACAACAACAACAACAACAGCAACATCTGCCTCTCTCAGGTCCTAGGGAAGATTCTTTCTTTCTTTCTTTCTTTCTTTCTTTCTTTCTTTCTTTCTTTCTTTCTTTCTTTCTTTCTTTCTCTCTCTCTCTCTCTCTCTCTCTCTCTCTCTTTCTTTCTTCCTTCCTTCCTTCCTTCCTTCCTTCCTTCCTTCCTTCCTTCCTTCCTTCCTTCCTCCCTCCCTCCCTCCCTCCCTCCCTTCCTTCCTTCCTTTTAGCCTCTTTCTTGCCACAGTTGTTAAGTGAATCATTGCGGTTGTTCAGTTAGTAACATGGTTGTTAAGTGGATCCATCTTCCCCATTGACTTTGTCAGATGTCACAAAAGGGGATCACATGACACACACACTCACACACACATATATGTATATAGTGTACGTTCTTATTTATGTTTTTTACTTGTGTGTAGTGTAGTGGGCAGCACTCAATTTCATTGTGAGTTACACAGTGACAATAAAGATATTCTATTCTATGATCCTGCAACCATCATAGATATGAACCAATGGCCAAACATCTGAATTTTGATCATGTGACTATGGGGATCCTGCAAGGGTTGTAAGTGTGAAAAATGGTCTTAAGTCATTTTTTTTCCAGTGCTGTAACTTGGACCGGTCACTAAATGAACTGGTGCAAGCTGAGGATGACCTGAATAAAAGAACAGCTGGTACACTTGGCAAGAAAACCCCATCAAGCAATTGCAACTACATATATTATACAGTAGTAGCCAAAATTGTGGAAACCTTTTGGGAAAAGTGTAGTTTTGAGCTTTGATGGCTAATAACACCACTTTTCTTTGGAGTAGTACCATAACATTATATATCCATGGAAAGATAATTTAATCAAGAATGTAATGCAACAAAGTTTGTTCAATTATCTGTACTGTATTCTAAGAAAAGTTATAGCCAAATAATCAGAAAAAGGAAGTACAACTTGCTTAGGTTGATCTCAGGTAGCTTTCTTTCATCTAATTGTAGCCAATGAGCATGAGTGTTTAGAGAACCAATTGGATGTCCTCTTGTTTTGGCAATGAGCCAATCAGATCACAGTAGGATACAGTTATTGATGTCATGTATTGAAGCTGAGAGAAGGACAATTTGTCAGGGTGTTATGTGATGGCTATCACGTTGGTTGGGGTTTTTTTGTGTTCTTTCATTGAGTGAGCTTGTAAAACACAATAAAATTAAAGTAATGATGCAAAGAGTTGACTAGTCGCCCAAAAAGTGATGTAAAATAGTATTGTTAAGTGAACAGGGCTACAGTTATAAAGAAATTAGAAGAAAAATGGGTGGAAACTTAATCAAATGTGGCATTTCTACTGTACACTTTTCCCAAAAGGTTTCCACAATTTTGACCACTACTGTACACAGAGAAGTAATGGGTGTGGATTTGTACCTGTATGGGTATGCATGCCAATGAGATCCATTTGTTTTTCTAACTATATCAGGTTCGGACTATATTGTAAGCATAGGATGAATCTTTTTAGAAATTTCCCAGGTGGGAAGATAAATTTCCAGATAAGGCTGGAATATAGATGTTAGTATTCTATTATAAAAGATGCATCACATTTAATTACTGTGCATAGTAAATTTGGCAGCTAGTGTGATTGCTAGTGAAAAATGGCCCTGTTGTTACATTAATAATTGAATAACCTTTCCCTTCTTGAGTGGTTTTCTTTTTTTCCTTTTGCTTTCACTGTAGAAATTAGAAAAAAAATTGGCCACTTTATCTGGGAACAGATAACCAGTCCAGTTCAGGACTTACACTACCGTCCACTTGTACTGCAGGTAAGAAAAAATATCTAGAATGCAACAGTTAACAATACCATTGCCCAGAGTTTTTTTAATTTTTGTTATTTTTCCCTCAGGCAAAATTGTTCATAGAAGGTAACTACTGCCCCATATAAGAGAATAAGATTTATGAGGCTGATTGGATTTCTTTTATAAACTGGTATAGCCAGATGGAATAATGAGACGTTTGAAATTAAGGTTGTTTTTCTGTCCGCAGTCTGGTCCAACGGCTGAATCAAAAAGCATCAAGGAGCAGGAACAGATAAGAGACAAGAAAGAGCTGGAGAAAGGGTATAAATTTGAATGGAATCAATGATAGGAAATTGATATGTATTGAAGGGTAATGTATTGACTGAGAATAACTAATTAGTCTAATTCATCTGTTTCTCCTGGCTCTTGAAAATGATTAATCAGAGCAAAGCCTGTATCCCTGATTCTTAGTTAGCAAAATGATAGATGAGAAAAATGATAAACTGAAATTAAAAACATCCCTTCTCACTGTATTTATCAATAGAGGAACTGTGATAAACCAGAGCAGGGGGGCGGACTAAAAGTTCTCCACGGTCCCTTCCAGCTCTGTGATTTTAATATTTACGTTTCTTGCAGCCAAGGTCCAAGGACATCTGAAACAGGGAAGCTAACCTACATTCCTCTTCAAGATTATCCATCAAGTAACATGGTGACAGGTATATAAAATATATAAAATACGTTACTAAGACATATAGCTCAGGAGAGCAATAACTACCGTATTTTCCGGCGTATAAGATGACTTTCTAAACCATGCAAATCTTCTCTGAAGTTGGGGGTCGTCTTATACGCCGGAAAATACAGTAGGTTTTCTAATGTCTCATGATGTTGGACAATTAGAGGATGTTGTGGGAGACATTCATCTCTCTATCTAGCTAAACTCCTTTTTTATGACCCTGTAATCCAGACATGTCAAACTCGCGACGTCACGTGACATCACACAACATATCAGGACGGTTTTGCCATTGCAGGCAATGGGGTGGGCGCGGCTTCCGGATGATGTGTCCGGCCCGCAGGCTGGCAGTTTGACACTCCTGCTGTAATCCCTTAATTCGAGATAGTCAGGGCGACTGGATGGAGCTGAGCATTTACTGGCTGGATGCCCTTCCTGATGCCTACGCGGAGTTCACAACAGATATTTTTTTTCTTTGCACCATAGGAGAGAAACATCTGCCACTACCTAGGACTGAACTCTCAACTTTCTGAGTGAGAGGCAAGGGTCTTCACCATTAGGCCATATCTATCTATCTATCTATCTATCTATCTATCTAACTATCTATCTACCTATCTATCTATCTATCTATCTATCTATCTATCTATCTATCTATCTATCTATCTATCTATCTATCTATCTATCATCTATCATCTGTTTATTATCTTTATCATTTCTATCCTATCTATCTTGTCTATCTGTCTGTCTGCCTGCCTGCCTGTCTATCTATCTATCTATCATCATGTGTATCTCTCTCTCTCTCAGTCTGTCTCTGTCTGTCTATCTATCTATCTATCTATCTATCTATCTATCTATCTATCTATCTATCATCTGTTTATTATCTTTATCATTTCTATCCTATCTATCTTGTCTATCTGTCTGTCTGCCTGCCTGTCTGTCTATCTATCATCATGTGTATCTTTCTCTCTCTCAGTCAGTCTGTCTATCATCTATCTATCTATCTCTCTATCTCTCTATCTATCTATCTATCTATCTATCATTTATCTATCTGTACAATGCATATTTATTAGAATTTCTTTTCTAGGTTATACCTCTGAGAAACAGTTGAAGAAATTTCTCGGGGAGATACGAGATTTCATTCCTGGCTGTTTTGGTTATTTAGCATACTGGATTCCGAATGAGACCAATCTGTTCTCTGATGTGAAGATGAAATTAAAGAGGAAGTCATGAATAACTTCCTTATGAAGAACGATGTTCGGCTCTCAGTTAACTTCCCTGCAGTTTTTATGCCTTTTTTTTTTTTTAGTAGAGTTTGGAACGTTATTATTGCAAAAGCTGTTAAGTGCAAAAGTTGTGAAGTTTCATGCTGCTCTTTCTGTGGATGATTCAATCCGACCAAATTAGGGCATGTCCTCTCTCCAGTTATTAAAATGTTGCTACTGTTTCATGAAATCAGTGTGCTTTAGATTCATTGTGTTTTGACATTTGCTCTGCCATGAAATACTAGCATTTTAATTTATATTTATTTACATCCCACCATTATTATTTTTATGCATAATTCAAGGTGGAGGACATACTTAATACTCCTTTCTCCTCCTATTTTCCCCACAACACCATCGTTGTGAGGTGGGTCGATCTGAATGAGAGCGACTGGATCAAACTCCCCCAGTTGACTTTCACGCTTAAGGCGATACTAGAACTCTCCAACTCCTGGTGATTGGCCCAAAGTCACCCAGGGACCCAACTTTGATTAACGGTTCAGAATATCGACTGTTAGTTTCATCTGTGTTTGCTACTCACAGCAATCTTTTGAAAATTGGGAAAAGGATCTAAATGGTCACCACGATGTAAAAAAGATGTTGAGACTCTAGAAAGAGTACAGAGAAGAGCAACAAAGATAATTAGGGGACTGGAGGCTAAAACATATAAGGACCGGTTGCTAGAATTGAGTATGTCTAGTTTAACGAAGAGAAGGACAAGGGGGGACATGATAGCAGTCTTCCAATATCTCAGGGGCTGCCGTAAAGAAGAGGGAGTCAAGCTATTCTCCAAAGCTCCTGAAGGCAGGACAAGAAGCAACAGGTGGAAACTAACCAAGGAGAGAAGCAACCTAGAACTAAGGAGAAACTTCCTGACAGTGAGAACAATTAATCAGTGGAACAACCTGCCTCCAGAAGCAGTAAATGCTTCAACACTGGAAGTTTTTAAGAAGAGACTGGACAGCCATTTGTCCGAAATGGTGTAGGGTTTCCTGCCTGAGCAGAGGGTTGGACTAGATGACCTCCAAGGTCCCTTCCAACTTTACTACTTATTATTATTATTATTATTATTATTATTATTATTATTAATATTATTATTAATATTATTACTACTACTACTACTTACTACTACTACTACTA
>NW_024097541.1:0-4868 GCF_016545835.1 Crotalus tigris | reverse complement strand
CCAGTAAAAACCCCAAGAGGAAGCGGGAAACGGTGGGAGGTTGCGATCGCCACCGCTCCTCTCAATATTGCAGTTTTGGTGGGAAATAGCGGGAGGGACCTCTCCAAGGGCCTTCCCATTAGCAGAGCTTGGCAGTCTACCGGAAAGGGCCTTGTCTGGCACACCAGGCAGGCCGTGCGACAGCATCTTTGGGTGATCCTCACGGGCCCCGCTTTCCGGGTATTTAGGGACAAGGTAATAACGCATCTCTTTGGACGAGCTTTTGATTTCTGAGCAATCCTCTGGTGTAATTTTAAGAGCGATTTCAATTGCGTTAATGTGGTTTGTAGATTACAGCGTTAGCGTTTTATGAAGCACTTTGATGGCAGAAGAAACAAAAATTGCCAACAAACTCAGAGTGCTTGGGTATTGTTAGGAGTGCACTGACTTTTCTAGGCTGCCTTATCTATGTTTCCTGGTAAAATACATGGGAAAATCCCATTGGAGGAAAATTCACTTAGGGTTAGGTTACGTCACGTGATCATAGAGCAAATGGACATCGCCAACAGACTCGGAGTGCTTGGGTATGGTTAGGAGTGCATGACCTTTCTAGGCTGCCGTATCTATGTTTCCTGGTAGAATACATGTTAAAATCCCATTTTAGGAAAATTCCACTTAGGGTTAGGGTTAGGTCAGCATGAACTCATAGAGCAAATGGACATCGCTACAAATTCGGAGTGCTTGGGTATAGTTAGGAAGGCAGTGACCTTTCTAGGCTGCCGTATCTATGTTTCCTGGTAGAATACATGAGAAAATCGCATTGGAGGAAAATTCCACTTAGGGTTAGGTTAGGTCACCATGAACTCATAGAGCAAAATGGACAACGCCAACAAATTCGGAGTGCTTGGGTATAGTTAGGAAGGCAGTGACCTTTCTAGGCTGCCCTATCTATGTTTCTTGGTAAAATACATGGGAAATCCCATGGAGGAGGAAAAATTCCATTAGGGTTAGGGGTTACGTTCACGTGAACTCCTAGACGCAAAAACGGACACGCCAACAAACTGGTATGCACTTGCGTATGGTTAGGATGGGCACTGACTTTTCTAGGCTGCCCTATGTATGTTTCCTGGTAAAATACATCGGGAAAATCCCATTGGAGGAAAAAATCCCACTTTAGGGTTAGGGTTATGTCACCGTGAACTCCTAGAGCAAAATGGACATCGCCAACAAACTCGGAGTGCTTGGGTATGGTTAGGAGGGCACTGACTTTTCTAGGCTCCCCTATGTATGTTTCCTGGTAAAATACATGGGAAAATCCCATTGGAGGAAAATTCCACTTAGGGTTAGGGTTACGTCACCGTGAACTCCTAGAGCAACATGGACATCGCCAACAAACTAGGAGTGCTTGGGTATGGTTGGGAGAGCACTGACCTTTCTAGGCTGCCCTATCTATTTTTCCTGGAAAAATACATGGAAAATCCCATTGGAGGGGAAAAGTCTGTCAGAATACAGCTGGAAGGGACCTCGGAGGTCTTCTAGTCCAGCCGCCTGCTGAAGCAGGAGACCCTACGTGGAATTTTCCTCCAACGGGCCCTATTAATAAGGTGTTAATACCGTTAATAAAGATAGAGAATACCGTCATTTTAAAATGCCATTAAAAAGGTTTATTTCTTTTTTTGTTGTTGTTAATTGCGAAGTCGTGTCTGACCCATCGCGACCGCGTGGACAATGTTCCTCCAGGTCTTCCTGTCCTCTACCATCTTCTGGAGTCCATTTAAGTTCACACTACTGCTTCAGTGACTCCATCTAGCCATCTCATTCTCTGTCGTCCCATTCTTCTATTGCCCTCAATCTTTCCCAGCATTAGGCCCTTCTCCAGTGAGTCCTTCCTTCTCAGTAGGTGGGCCAAAGTATTTAGTTTCAACTTCAGGATCTGGCCTTCTAAAGAGCAGCGGGGTTGATCCTCTTCTAGGGGACTGACCGCGTTTGAACGCCTTGCCGTCCACGGGGACTCGCCAAGAGTATTCTCCAACACCATGTAAGTACGAAGCCTCAATTCTTTGGCGCTCAGCCTTCCTTATGGTCCAACTTTCACAGCCATACATTGCAACTGGGCAAACCATGGCCTGGACCATACGCACTTTTGTTGGCAGGGTGATGTCTCTGCTTTTTAGTACGCTGTCTAGATTTGCCATAGCTTTTCTTCCCAGGAGCAAGCGTCTTTTAATTTCTTGGCTGCAGTCCCCATCTGAGGTGATCTTGGAGCCCAGAAAAATAAAATCTGTCACCACCTCCATTTCTTCCCCATCTATTTGCCAGGACTTGAGTGGGCCGGATGCCATGATTTTGGTTTTCTTAATGTTGAGTTTCAAGCCAACGTTTGCACTCTCCTTCTTCACCCGCATCAAGAGGCTCCTTAGGTCCTCTTCACTTTCTGCCCTTAGAGTGGTATCATCTGCATATCTTAGGTTGTTGATATTTCTCCCGGCAATCTGAATTCCAACTTTTGTTTCATCTAGCCCTGTCTTTCTCATGATGTGCTCTGCATATAAGTTAAATAGGCAGGGCGACAGTATACAGCCTTGCCGGACTCCTTGTCCAATTTTGAACCCATCAGTGGTTCCGTGTCCAGTTCTCACTGTTGCTTCTTCACCCGCATATAGGTTTCTCAAGAGACAAATAAGATGGTCTGGTATTCCCATCTCTTTAAGAACTTGCCACAATCCACACAATGAAAAGGCTTTAGCATAGTCAAGTAGGACCCACCCCACTTTGCATCTTAAGAAGACAGAACTCTTGGAATAGTTCTTCCAACAGGAATCCTTTATTAAGAGAAAATGGTTGCAGGCATGCTAGACAGGACTTGGGGTTCAAGCTCTCCCATTCAAGGTTTTAAGGGGTTCCCCAGTAGTCCCACCCAATCAAACCCCCTTCCAGTGATAGTTTCAAGTATCACAATTCCATCCCCTTTCTTCTTCCGTCTGGATGGAGACTTCAGATAACTACATGAAAGGCAATTACTCTTCTTTGATAGGTTAAAGCTTAGAGGCCACAATAAACACACATTCAGTCCTTTGAAGTGTGCTGAAGGAAGTGAGGGCCATAAAGCCCCTTTGCTCTCCCCCTTTTCTCCCTCTTATGGCAGAATCCAGAGAAGGCAGAATTGGGAGTTTCTATGTGTGATAATTAAAGATGAAATATAATTGGATTCTGACATCCGGCCCCTCTTAACAATAAGAGAGATCCACCTGAAAGAAAACACAAGTAAAAAATTTAGTTAGGCGTGTTAGGATACTCTGTGTGAAACTTCTTCAATAGCTTCGGGGCTCTGACGTGACGTTTATGGACCCACTCATTGTGTGAGGCAGGGAGGTGTTTCCAGGCAACTAGGTACTGAGTTGTTCCCCGATATCTCCTAGAGTCAAGGATCTCTTTTATTTCGAAGTGTTGTTCCCCCTCCACCATGATTGGAGGTGGTGGGGGGGGGATTTTTGGCCGTAGAGGTGACTGATGCTCTCTTTTCAGCAAGCTGCAATGAAAAATTTGGTGTATTTGCCTGAGGTTTTTGGGTAATTCTAATTCTACTGTTACTGGATTTATGATCCTTTTAATTGGAAAAGGTCCTAGATATTTTGGTCCAAGTTTTTTACAGGGCTGTAGGGACTTTAGGTATTTTGTAGATAAGTACACCATTTCTCCTATAATGAATGGTGTAGGCTCAACCCTTTTTTTATCGGCTTGTGCTTTGTATGCCCGCCTAGCCTAGCTTCATCTAGTCGGATTTGGTCTGACAATTATCTGGCCAGGTTGTTTTGTAAGGTTTTCCATCCATTCTTTCATGTGACAGGGATCGTTGGTTTTCTTTTGGGGTTAACTCTGGCATAGGGTTGAAACTGTGGCCGTTGGCTATTTGAAAAGGAGTGTAGCCTGTGCTGGAGTGGACTGCATTATTGTAGGCAACTTCTGCAAAAGGAAGTAAGTCCGTCCAATCACTCTGTTGGAAATTTAAAAAACATCTCAAATATTGCTCAAGTACCGACTGGCAGCGTTCCGCTTGTCCCTCTGTCTGAGGGTGATGGCTAGATGTCAGTCCCTGAGTGGTCCCTAAGAGGGATAAAAATTCCTTCCAAAATGCAGACGTAAATTTCACTCCCCTATCAGAGATGATGCGTTGGGGTGCCCCGTGCAATCTGTAAATGTGCTGGATGAAAAGTTTTGCTAAGGCCTTTGCAGTGGGAATTTTTTGGCAAGGGATAAAGTGCACCTGTTTGGAAAATAGGTCCAGTGACGGTCCCAGATAACAGATTCCCATTGCTTGCAGTCAATTCCACTATAAAATCCATGGCTATTTCCCTCCAGGGCTGAGGACTTTGCCACTGGGTTGTTCACACAGTCCCTGGCGATCTTTCCCTTGCAACCTCTTTGCTGATGCACAGGCTTGGGCACTGGCCAACATAACTTTCTATGTCCCTTTTTATTGATGGCCACCAAAATTGCCGTTTAATTAAGTGTAAAGTTTTTACAAATCCAAAATGCCCTGCTGATTTTGTGTCATGGCAAAGTTGCATGAAAGTTAGTCTTTGAGTTGTTGGTATATATAACTTTTCCCCTACCCCAGGCAATCCGTCTCTCATTGTGCACACATGTTTGTTTTTCTGGAACCAATCATCTGTTTCCAAACTTTTTCTGAATTCAAGCCCAGTTTGGCTGTCCAGTTGTGGTTTTATTTTGGCTTGGGTTCTTGTGGTTACTGGCGCTGCCAGTTGTGATTCTGCCATTATTGGTCTAGAGTCTGTGGTTCGTGCGCTGTTATATTGGGGCATGCGAGATAGTGCATCTGCCAGGAAGTTCTTTCTTCCTGGTAAATGTTTGAGATTAAATTGGAATTG
>NW_024097540.1:307500-506553 GCF_016545835.1 Crotalus tigris | reverse complement strand
ATCTCTAGTTCCTCTGCCTCTTCAAAATCCTGCCTGTACGTCTGGTAGTTCTCGATCCACATACTGCTGGAGTCTAGCTTGTAGGATTTTAAGCAAAACTTTACTAGCATGTGAAATGAGTGCAATGGTGCGATAGTTTGAACATTCTTTGGCATTGCCTTTCTTTGGAATTGGAATGTAAAGTGACCTTTTCCAATCCTGTGGGCACTGTTGAGTTTTCCAAATTTGCTGGCAAGTTGATGTAGCACTTTTACTGCATCGTCTTTTAAGATTTTGAATAGCTCAGCTGGAATACTGTCACCTCCACTAGCTTTGTTGTTGCTCAGATTTTCTAAGGCCCATTTCACTTCACATTCTAGGATGTCGGGTTCGAGGTCAGTGACCATCTCATTGTGGTTATCTGGGACGTTAAGCTCATTCTTGTATAGTTCTTCTGTGTAGTTTTGCCATCTCTTCTTAATCTCTTCTGCCTCTGTTAGGTCCCTGCCATTTTGGTCCTTTATCATGCCCATCTTTGCATGCAACGTTCCCTTCATATCTCCAATTTTCTTGAAGAGATCTCTGGTCCTCCCTATTCTGTTGTTGTCTTCTATTTCTTTGCACTGTTCATTTAAGAAGGTATTCTTATCTCTTCTAGCTATTCTCTGGAATTCTGTATTCAATTGGGTGTATCTTTCTCTTTCTCCTTTGCCTTTCGCTTCCCTTCTTTCCTCAGCTATTTGCAAAGCTTCCTCAGAAAGCCATTTTGCTTTCTTGCATTTCTTTTTCTTTGGGATGGTTTTAGTTGCTACCTCTTGTACAATGTTGCGAAATTCCATCCATAGTTCTTCAGGCACTCTGTCTATCAGATCCAGTTCCTTAAATCTATTTGTCACCTCTACTGTATATTCATCAGGAATCTGATTTAGTTCATACCTGAGTGGCCTAGTGCTTTTCCCTACTTTTTTCAATTTAAGCCTAAATTTTGCACGAGAAGCTCAGGATGAGCCACAAGTCAGCTACGGTCTTGTTTTACGGACTGTATACAGATCTCCATTCTTGGCTGCAGAGCACATAGGTTCAATCGGATTTTCTAGGATTGACCGTTCTGGTGATGTCAATGTGTTAGAAAGCCGTCCTCTGGGTGTTGGGAAAAGAAGGGTTTGTTATGACCATCGTATTCTCTTGGACAAAAATCTATTAGCCCGTGCCCTGCTTCATTTTGATCCAAGCAAAAACTTGCCTGTATTCCGGTTACTTTTTTTTGGCTCCTACCTTATCGCATTCCACTCCCCACATGATGATAAGGACATCATTTTTCGGGTTAATTCTATAAGGTTCGCTGTAGGGCTTCATAGAAACCGGTCAATTTCATCCTCTTCCGCACCAGTGGTTGGGGCATAGATTTGGACTATTGTGATATTGAATGGTTTGCCTTGGATTCGAATTGAGATCATTCTGTCATTTGGGGATTGTATCCCAGTATTGCTTTTCCTATTCTTTTATTGACTATGAAGGCTACTCCATTTCTTCTGAGGGATTCTTGCCCACAGTAGAATACCTGATGGTCATCTGAGTTAAATTCACCCATTCCTATCCATTTTAGTTCGCTGATTCCTAAGATGTCGATGTTCAGTCTTGTCATCTCTTTTTTGACTACGTCTAGCTTGCCTTGATTCATGGATCTTACATTCCAGGTTCCTATGGAGAAAAAATCTTTACAGCATCGGACTTTCCGTTCACCACCAGATATATCCACAGCTGAGCGTCCTTTCGGCTTTGGCCCAGTCGCTTCATTCTTTCTGGCGCTACTATTACTAGCCCTCTGCTCTTCCCCAGTAGCATATTGGACACCTTCCGACCTGAGGGGCTCATCTTCCAGCGTCATATCTTTTTGCCTTTTAGTACTGTCCATGGGGTTTTCATGGCAAAGATACTGCAGTGGTTTGCCATTTCCTTCTCCAGTGGATCACATTTTGTCAGAACTCTCTGCTATAACCTGTCCGTCTTGGGTAGCCCTGCACGGCATAGCTTATAGCTTCATTGAGTTACGCAAGCCCCTTCGCCTCGACAAGGCAGTAATCCATAAAGGGGTTTAGGTTTATTGAGTTTATAAGCAACAACCAGCATTCTGAATTATTCCATGATCTTATTGGCAACAAGTAAATGGTCATGATATGGTCCTTTCTACTGTGTCCCAGTGGGATGTTTCATTGTGAACTACCTGAAACTGAGCCATGGAAAGCTAAGTTGAGCATATGGCCATAGTTCAGCCTTGATGTGACCAAGTCTTGATCTAAAGCAAGCTTTCTCCTTCTCTAGAAATGCATACTGCTTCCAATAGTTTATTTGCTAATAATAACTAACCAAGGAGAGAAGCAACCTAGAATTAAGAAGAAATTTCCTGACAGTGAGAATAGTCAACCAGTGAAATGGCTTGCCTTCAGAATCTGTGGGTGCTCCAACACTAGAGGTTCTTAAAAAGAGACTGGACATTTGTCTGAAATGGTATAGTGTCTCCTGCTTGAGCAGGGGGTTGGATTAGAAGACCTCCAAGGTCTCTTCCAACTATGTTGATGAAGATGATGATGTCTACCTGCAAGCTACTGAATGGTGTCTTCCCAAGTTCTTTGGGATATTTTGCTTTCCAAAATCTAGTGAGGAAGGCCAGTCCATTGATAAATAGATAATACACTCTCTGTTCTTGATATTGATTATTAGCAACCAATAAGCTTAAGCCAGCATGTTATTTCAGAATCCTTATAAGGTGGTGATTTTTTTTTTAAAGAGTTATCACAGTACCAGTTCTTTGGAAACAATTTTGCTGCAGTTGCTACTGCTGGTTTTGTGTTTGTATGTCTGTATATGTTTAAACATCAGTACCATCATTAACTGTTGCCTATGGTTACCCACATCTTCAAGCAGCAATTTGTTTGTTTTTGAAAAGACAATTCTGCATTGCCTGAAATGGTTTTCATCAGGACTCAATAATAGAAAAGAAGCTAAGTTCTATTTTTGGCCAGGACTGCATCAATCTCTTAATGAGTCAGAAGTTCTCCCAAAGAGATGTTTACTACCATCTTCTGCTTCTTCACATGGGTTGTTTAACATTTGGCTTTGATGCAATGCAACTGAATGCATGCTAACTAAGTCACAGTCAGCTCGATATGTGAATGTAGAATGTGCTCTTGATCCATTTCTGTTTGGAAGTAAGTCCCATGAAATTCAATAAAGCTTACTTCCAAAGAAATAATATAGAATGTTAATCTTAACGAGCTGAGAATGAAAATAAATATCAGAATATTCAGAAGAAAGAGATTGTTAGTTAATTCTCGCTATTGTTTTATTGAACTTATTTATTTCAAAATGTAATATTTATAAGCTTAGTGTTATAAACTAGAAGGAGGGATGGAAAGAGTAGAGAAAGGATATGATAAATAATGAGCTTTGGTGGGCAAGTAGTTAGAATGCAATATTTCAGGCTAATTCTGCCGACTGCCAGCAGTTCGATCCTCAATAGCTCAAGGTTGAACTCAACCTTCCATCCTTCTGAGGTCGGTAAAATGAGGACCCAGATTGTTGGGGGCAATATGCTGACTCTGTAAACTGCTTAGAGAGGGCTGTAAAGCACGGTGAAAGCAGTATATAAGTGCTATTGGTAGTGCTAAAATTAACCAAATATGGCAAAATAGGTAAATTTGAACATAGAAGGTCATAATCTATTTGAAACCAAATACTAATTTGGAGATGGTACACATGTAGACTGCCCATACTTTCTAAGGATCTTTCCTCATTAGCAAGTATAATGTTGTCCCTTGTTCCTCTTACCTTGTCTTCTCATTCTGATACCTCTCCAAGCAAGAGTCCCATTGGTTTTAATATATTACATTATATTTTATGTACAAAGCCTGTTATATTGTGAGTTTTACTGGTTGGAATCCACGAGGATCTGCATAATTAATGCTGCAAAATATTTAGAACATCTACACATCTACAGGACCTTTGCCAATGCTGTCTCTTCTGGGCAAGAATGGAGGAGGAGGAGGAGGAGGAGGAGGAGGAGGAGGAGGAGGAGGAACCTGAAGTGGGTTGAGTTTGTATAGAAATCCCCAGATCAATGGTGTAGATGTTCTAAATGTTTTAGCTGAGTCTAATTAAATGAGGCCCCTATAATTGAGTTATACTGTATCTTTATGTGCATAAGTTATCCCTGAAAAATTTTGAATGGTAGCATGTTCTGATTGAAAATGAGTAAAAGCAGAGGTGACTCAATGCACAAAGATCAATAGCTAAGGAGTTATTTTTATCACAATTGATTTTTTAAAAAAGCTCAAGTAAGTTAAAAGGAAAGCAGTGAAGGTAGATGCTGGATTATGTTTTGTTTAGAAATTGAAGAAAGGAGAAACTTTACCCAGTGTCCATAATTATAGCTGTCTCTCACCTACACCCTTGGGCTTGAATTGTATTTTCAGAAATGATTAAGGCAAATTAAATCTTGCTCTGTTTTCATGTTAAAATGTTAGGATGGAGTTTTATGGTCCCCAAAACAAAGGCATGGCTGTGTTAGTAAAATATTTCAGCTGATTTATGGTAGAGTCCTGTTCAAAGCTTCCTTGTCATAACTACACAATCACAATGGGACTTTACATCTAATGTTGCAGTGAAATGATCCTACTTAAGATACTACCCAGCCCAAGATAAGTCTTTGATACTACCTTGGTGAGCCCCAAACCTCTTTCGGATTGTAATTGTTGAAAATCAGTGACAGGATTCATTCTGATTTTCAAAACAGAAAACACATGAAGTTTGTTCTATGTATCACTAGTTAGAGTTCAGATAGTTAAATGCAAGAAATATATCCATTTCCTCCTAAAACGTAGAAGCCTTCCAACCCAACTTTCTTTGTTCTGCTCCTATCTATTGTCAACTCTGTGACAATGGATGTCCACGCTCTGACAACTGAGAATCAGCAGCCATTTTACTTTTGATTTTAACGTTCCTTTTCTGTTCCTTTAGAGTTCAGATGTAGAAGGGGGGGATGGGGTAAATGCTTGAGGGTTTAGCTAGCCACAACAATGCAGAAGTGTGGGAACTCAAGGACATTGTCTGATAAGCTTTTGGCGGGCTGAGGAGATGGAGAGAAAAGCCCCCGTTTTGCACTAATTGGGGAATGTGATTTATACAGCTTTTGTGGGGTGGGAATTGCAACTTTGTTACTTTGTTTCTGGGGGGAGGGAATCTCAGTCTTGGGGTCAACTATGTAAGTGCCTATACTTTGTTTCCTAATAAAATGTTCTTTAAGGAAGAATTATTGCCTTGAAGTTCTTTTACTGGTTTCATCTATTGGAACCATGACATCTATAATAAGGACAGTCAATATACATCACTTCCCTGCCAATTGCAAACCATGTTTCTTTTTTAAAAAAGTGTATCATGGTCTTCACCTTCAAATGGCTGATCCTTGATGTCCTTCCACTCCCATTTTCCTGGTATCCTGTCCTCTTCTCTAACAGGCATTCAGCTATACAATATCAATTCATTTGAATCCACACCAGATGTCTTTGGAGTCCTTCTGCCATTTTTCTAAATTTGCAAATTGAATTCTGGTGATGATTCTAACCTAAATACGACTGGTGCCAATTTGTCTATATCAGGATCCCTAGTTGGTGAATATCTCCACTCTGTGGGATCCTTAATTTGAGCCTTAGAATGGGATGGCATAATCTCACAATAAGACAGATTAGATGTCTCTGAAGAAAATTCAAATGAAGTCATCTCTCTTCCCTCCCCTTTATCCACTTTAAGCATATCTAAATTGAAGGAAACAAGAATGATCTTGCATGATTTTCAGTATATAACTAAGCTCAAATTCAAATGGCCAGTGAAATCAAACATGGCTTATAATTTAGGATTTATTCTAAAACAGTGATGGTGAACCTTTTAGAGACCAAGTGCCCAAACTGCAACCCCAAATCCACTTATTTATCGCCGGGTGCCAGGTGGGCATGGCTCACTGGGTGGGCATGGCTGTAATGGTCATGGCAGATTGGGTGGGTGTGGCCAAGGTGGGTGTGGCCAAGGTGGGTGTGGTCACCTCAATGTTGCTCATGGGGAGGGACACCTGTGGGGGGTGGGCAGGGTTGGGGGGTCTCTGGCAGGTGGGGCGGTAGGCAAGAGGCTCGTCCTGTGGGGTGAGGCGAAGCAAGGTGGGGTGCCATTACCATGGGGCAAGGCAAGGGCCAGGGCGGCTGCTGCCTGACACCATCGGCCCCTGCACACAGAGGCCAGCGAGCACATGGGGGCTGATGGTGTTTGTCAGCAGCCACAGCCAGCTGGCCCCTCGACCGGCACACTCTGGGTCTCCACAGCCCATCGCCAGCAGTTCAAAGAAGCCGCCTCTGAGCTGGATGGACAGCCAACAGCTGAGGAGGCGATGCAGTGGGTCATGCCCAGGAGAAGGAGAGCAAGCGAGGCCAGGAGGGATGGGATGAGGGGGAGAGAAACCAACCATGCCGGGATGCATCCGGTCACGTGGGACCTCAGCGAGTTATCAGGCGGCTGGTTGAAGAGGGACAGTTGCCATCTCCGGGGCATGGAGCACATGCCCACAGAGAGGGCTCTGAGTGCCGCCTCTGGCACACGTGCCATAGGTTTGTCACCACTGTTCTAGAACATCTTTTTGTATTTGTCATAGTGTGCCTTGTGTTCTGTTTTTTAAAGATTAGAACAAGGGATAGGAATAACATATGCACTTTCATCTGTAAAATGCATCTCTCTCTCTCTCTCTCTCTCTCTCCCCCCCCTCTCTCTTTCCCTACCTATCATCTATCTATCTATCTATCTATCTATCTATCTATCTATCTATCTATCTCTTTAAAACCCTTCTTTATTATTCTTACAAAGAATTATAAATAAATTTATAAATGATTAAAAATTGCGAACATACCTAGTACTCCTTCTTCATCCTATTTTTTCCATAACAACACTCTGTTAGATGAGAGAGAATAACTATCCTCCCCCAAAGAAGATATTGATGTAAAGAAATTAGTCCCTTCTGCCTTTTTTTTCCCTAAAAAGAAGAATATTTTGGTACAGTAAAATGTTCATGGGGCAAGATGAATGTGGCTTTTGCCTTTCATGGTCTGCTCTTCTCCTCAGTAGTCTATGGCCTTCCTGACTTATTCAGTTAAAGTCAAGGAAATAAATTGTGAGGTAATTCCTCCTGAGCAGCTGCTTCAAACGTGAAAGTAGCAGCAGCCATAAAGTTATAAAGCAGTTATGGAGGTATGAAACAGAGATGACAACAGTAGCAGTAACAGCAGCCGCTATCACCAGCAACATTAACACTCAAAAGACCTTTGGACAAAATTCCAAAACACTCTGAGAGTGAATTAAGAAAACAGGAGCCTCTTTCATAGGGAGATACAAACTTAAGGGCATCCAAGGAAAAAGGTCTGCCTAGTATTTTTCAGACAAAAAGAATCAAGATCATCCATAAGGTTACAGCATAGATGATTTATTCAAGTCTACACACAAGGATCTGGTCAACTAAAATTCAAACACTAAATTGGAACCAGTTAAGGGACAACAGAATTCAGGAGGAGCTGGACTTGGAACTCTTGTGAGACTGCCAGGACTCTAAACTTATGTCATGCTTAACTCCCTCCCTCAGGTCTGACTGCCCTTCTTCTACAATATCATTTGAAATTGAACTCACTCATTTTTTTGAGAACCAGTCCATAATGGGTGCCCACCTGTTAGACAAATTAAAGTCATGGGTAGGAGAGAGAGAAATATTGTTGGGGAATTCTTGCCCTAACTGGCTTCTGTACAAGTGTCTTGGCGACGTTTCGACGAAGTCCCATTCGTCATCAGCACGTAGCTGAAAACACCAGCCTGAAGACGACGAATGGGACTTCGTCGAAACGTCGCCAAGACACTTCCAATTTTACGTGGGAGAAAACCCGAACAACCAAAGACCTACATACAAACACCCGCGAAAACCTCAGAAAACATATATATATATATTCAGGTTCGAATCTCAGAAGGGTATGTCTGGTTGAAAAGAGCTAAAGAGTTTGAAATAGCTATTCCAGTTCTCCCTTAATTCTTTGCTAGCAATCCAATGGAGCACCCACAACTCAGGGAGGCAAACTGTTTCACTGATGAATTGTTCTTGCTGTTAGAAAATTTATCCTTAGTTCTAGGTTGGATCTCTCTTTAACAATCTTCCACTTCTTGTCTTTCCTTCTGGTGCAGGGGTGTCAAACTGCCAGTCCATGGGCCGGATGCGTCATGCGGAAGCCGCACCCACCCCATTGTCGGCAATGGCAAAACTCTCCCAATATGTTGCACAATGTCATGTGACATCGCGAGTTTGACATGTCTGTGTCTGGTGCTTTGGAGAATTAGTCAGTCCTCTGTTCTCTGTGACAGCCTCTCAAATATTGGAAGAGAGCTATGATGTCATCCTTAATTCTTCTCTTTGATAGGCCAGACGTTTCAAACGCCTTCAATTATTCATCATATTATTTAGCCTCCTCCAGATCCCTTATCATCTTTGTTGCTCTTCTCTGCACACTTTCTAGGGTACCAGCAACTTTTTTGTGTCATGGTGACCAGAACTGGATGCAGTACTCCAACAGTGGCCTCACTATTCAGGATTTTATTATTTCATCATTTTACAGTCACCCAAGGCAGGATTTCAATCCTCTCTCTCAAATAGCCTATGCAAATGTGTGATCTATACTTACAAATGAACACACAAAGACAGACACACACACACACAAGTAAGTGTGTACTGGAAGATCCACCCACAGAAATGAACATATGTGGCCATCATTTTCTAAGTGGGAGGATATAGCAGCAGCATATTGTCCTCTCTCTGTGTGTTAATTTGCAGCATGGAGTAAAAATATAAATTTATACTATATAAAGATATGAAACAAACAAATAAAAATAATTTGCTTTCCAAGCCCTTCAGTCGAGATTTTCTTAGAGCATAAAATAGGAATGGTTTAAATCAGTATTTCTCAACTTTGGCAATTTTTCAGATATGTGGATTTCAACTCCCAGAATTCCTCAGCATGCTTGCCTTCCCTAGCTTGCTAGCTAGGGAATTCTGGGAGTTAAAATCCACACATCTTAAAGTTGCTAAGGTTGAGAAACATTGGCTTAAATGATAAGTACAAGACATCCTTAGAAATGTTAGAAACTGCTTATACTGAGCCAGGTTATTGATAGATCTTGTCCAGTACTGTTAACACTGAGTGATAGTGACTTTTCAGAACTTCATGCAGGTTTCTACCTTCTTCTAAATCAGTGTTTCTCAACCTTGACAATTTTAAGGCATGTGGACTTCAACTCCCAGAATTCCACAGCCAGCAATGCTGGCTGTGGAATTCTGGGAGCTGAAGTCCACATGCCTTAAAATTGTCAAGGTTGAGAAACAGGGTTCTAAATCCTACTTTGGAAGAAACCAGGAGCTCTTTGGATATGATGCATGTCTTCTTGGTGAGTAAAGGGACTCAGTTGGCTGAGATAGGAAAAAAAAATGGCTGAAACTAGACGATGAGTTTCATGGCTAAACATGAGGAGTATCTCATAGATTTGAATCAAGCTCTCTCTGATATTCATTTTTAATATTCTAAAAGTGATGCACTTTCTGTCTTGTGTTTGTTGTCATTGCACTTCATTTCTAAAAGATAAAGGTTGCCCTGTCAGTTGTGTACAACTCTAGGGCAAGATGCTTATCTCTGTTTCTTGGCTGAGGGAGCCAGTATTGCTCATAAATTTTCTGTGGTCATGTGGCCAGCACAACTATACGCTGAGGCACACACAACACTGTTACTTTCCCGTACCTATTAATCTATTAGCATTTGCATGCTTTTGAACTGCTAGATGGGCAGGAGCTGGAGCAAGTAATGGGAGCTCATCCTTTGGCACAGTGCTGGGTCTCAAACCTTTAACTGCTGAGCCATTGTGCCCCATACTTCAATTTTACCACACTTTTGTTATTTGCAATTTCCATTCTTTTGAATTGGCTGGTTCTACAATGTGTAGAAACCTAAATTTTGCAGTAGTTACTCCATGAGGTTGGAAGTCTCCGTTCCTCTTCTCATTCCAAAATAATTTTATCTTTAGATCATGGGAGTTTCTTTCTAACTTATATTGATTATTATCTAAACGACAACACATTCACTTGAAAAGTACGGCCCCAACTGCATTAAAGCTAAGTCGATCTGACAGGTTGATACCAGCTAGGGAAGCGTAACACTTCTGTATTGACTGAATATCTCTTTTGTGTGAAGAATAATCACAATCATAGTTGCAGCAATCATACAAACTAACAAGAGCAGGGAAGGTGAGAGTATAAGAAATAAATGTGGAGACATACCCAATCAAAAGTACTACCAGGGATGCAGTTTGACTGTTCAAAGATAACATTGGATCCCAGTGGCTAGCTGAAAAATTCTAGCTCAACCAGATGTCTACAGGAATCCACAAGCAAGGAAATAAAAGCAATAGCTTTCTCTTGCTGTTTTCAGAATAACTGATACTCAGCTACATGGAGCCTTTGATCCTCAAGTAAATATATAGAATTAAGATGACTGGTAACTCTTCCTCATGTCTATGTGTAATCCGTCTTTTAAATCCTCTAAGATGGTAGCCATGACTACATCTTACAGCAAAGAATTCCATATTTCTATTGTGCATTCTAAACTATGTTTGCTTTTGTTAACAATGGTCAAGTTTGTTCCTCGGAGATTTCTATCAGCATAGAGTTTTGTCACAAATTATAGAAGTAATTCGGTTTTTTCAAATTATGGCTAGCTTTGCTGATTCCCAGCCGTGCTCTGTTGAGATTCTGCAAATGAAAAGTACTTTAAATTCACATAAAACAGGGATAAATACACAGTGTATCTTTAGCAGCCAGAAAATTGTCACCTGCTGATTCACTGTAGCTATTCCAAAGACCTAAGAACAAATGAGGGCATTCTTTTTGGTTGGTTGGTTCTAGTAAAACAAATAACATCAAAGGCATCTCTACAATTTTTGGAAGGAGGGCGAAAGTGAGAACGAGTGAAGATAACTATACAATGGAAAGGTGAGAATTGTATTGCAAGTTGTGTTAATGGGAATGTGGTCTCAGGTCACAAAGGTCTGTCTCTTCCCAGGCAGTACAAATACAAGAATAATACATTGACTAACCCCTTACTGCCCTTTTATGACAAGTCAAAGTGGCTGCTTTGCCTTCTCTAATGAGAAGAAAGTCTGCCATTCGAAGCTGACCTTTGAACAAATCATGAGTTTTGAAAGCCATCTCAGCCCCAAACTGTGAATGGATATTAAGTAGACCAATCTCTAATTTTCAGTACTTTCAATTCCCTGATGGTTTTAAACGAGGAAGATTTTTCTCCGTCTCATGATGAAGCAAACACTCAGAGTAAAGTTCAAGTTGTTTGTGCACAACTGTACTGACCCACAGCAAAAGCTGCCCGGATTTGAAATATTCGTTTATTAAAGTTCACAGAAACAGATGCTCGATGTGTTTTGGTTCATCATTCAGTCATTGGCTATTAATGCATGTTATTGCTTCCACCCAGCTTCATTATGCTTTCCATTATTTGGCAAATCTTTCAACATAGCTTGGTTGTATGATATGAGGAATTTATTTAATTAGACAATAAAAATACCCCTCCACCATTGTTGTATTATTGTATTACATGAGCTGCATATGCTTCCTGAAGTTTCTTCTTTTGCAGCCCTTCTCCAAATTGGTTATCTGCCAATTTGAAGTAAGAAACACATTAGCCCACTTAAGACTTTATTGAATTAAATTCTTACTTAGCTTTTTGCTCTTTATTTTATATTCTTTAAGTTCTTTAAACTATAATTTAATTTTCCTTGGCTCTTTTATGACTTGTGAACTTCAACTCCCAGAATTCCTGAGCCAGCCATGCTGGCTCAGGAATTCTGGGAGTTGAAGTCCACGAGTCATAAAAGAGCCAAGGTTGCCTATCCCTGCATGACTAGGCAGTTTTTCAAAGTTGTTGCTGAGAAAACCTCTTTTAATTTTGAAGTAATTTGAAATTGGAAATAGAAAATATTTGTAGCTTGGGTGTAGATGTTGGTGGTGGTTTGTTCTCCAAGTTTGTTGTTCAGTTTCTGAACATTTCGTTACCAGGTTACTTTCAGTTTTTGCCTTTTTTTTTTTTAACTGAAACAAGATACTTCAACAGAAATTCTACTGGTGATGTTACCTAGCCTGGTGATGAAACTTTCAGAAACTGAACAACAAGCTCAGAAAACAAACCACCACCAACATAATTTGAAATACAAATGTGTTTCAAAAGTGAAGTTTGTGAACGTAATGTTCTTTAAAAGTTTTGCTGCAATTATTACAAGATAGCTGATCCTGTCATCTCCAGGTGCTCAAATCATTGGAAGACTTATGTCCTGCACTGCCCTCATAAGGAGAGCAAGTAGTTAATTTCTTGTCTTCACTTTAACTGGAGGGGTTTCACTGTATCATGTTCATTGCTGGTCCTTTGGTCTTTGCCAAAAGCATTGTCTCTGCTTCTCTGGAAATGTCTTAATTTGCTATTGTCTCATTCAGAAGTCCCATGGAGATATTTTACAGTTGTAGAACAATGCTGTAATACTCCTATGAATTGCCTGTTACTGTAAAACAGGGGTGTCAAACTGCCAGCTCACGGGCCGGACGCATTATCAGGAAACCACGCCCTCCCCATTGCCGGCAATGGCAAAAAAGCTCCGATACATTGTGTGATGTCACGTGATGTCGCGAGTTTGACATGTCTGCTGTAGAAGAAACATGGGTGGGAAAACTTCCTAGTAAATTGTTTCAGATATGTCCTAGTGCAGGGTCCCCACTACTGGGCTGTGGCTTCTTGGCAGCAGGCCATGGAAATGACTGGCTGGTGTGTGCCCACATGTGTGCGCACTCCCTCCCACTCATGCTAGCGCACATGGCCCCATTTGTACATGCGCATGGGCATGAATGGGTTGCTAGCACTGGGTGGATGTGCACGGCCTGTTTGCACATGCACGAATGGGGCTGCTAGCACTGGGCAGGTTGTGCGGCCGATTTGCACATGCGCAAATGGAGCCACTACTGCGACACTGGTGCACATGGCCCTGTTTGTGTGCACACACGCACATGCACCAATTTGGAAGCTGCTCTCCTTCCCTCCGGGCCACAAGCCCGGAAAGATTGGAGACCTCTGTCCTAGTGCATGGAATTCAATAAATTAGCCTTTCCAACTGATTGCCACTTAGAACTGTGGATAATCTGAAAATTTTCAGTCAGCATGACTAACAGCAGTCACATATCTGGAGAATGCTATAGTTATGTGAAAAGTGTGCAGTTTCTCAAAGAATCTCTTTAAGACTTTTCCAAACAAAGAAAATTAGAAGAAGAAAAAAACCAGTTGCATCATTAAGTACCTTCAGTGAATCTATGACAACTCTCCCAATTTCAGAGTAGCTTCTTTGAAAACAATATTATCTTACTTTCGGGTTAATATGATATTCGATGGAGCTGCAATGAGGAAAACTTTTTCTGCAAGGTTCTTTGAATCCCAGGAGAGATCTGTAGGGGCAACCTGATACCAAAGAATGGGTGAACATATGTTCTTCCTTGAAAACTTCATTTTTTTTTACTTCCTGGGGAGATATAATGAACTGAAGATGATCATGGTAAAGACTTGGAACTTCTCCAGATAAGGAAAGGATGGGAGATTGCTTATATGTGCTCCGGATACAGTAGCTGCTCCTTGCAAGGAGAATGCAGGACAGCCTTTTTCCACAAGTTTGAGCAGTGGAAAATGATGGAATCTGCTTTCTTGCCTGCAATGATGGCAGAGCCTTTTAAAGGACACCAAGTTTCAAACTTCACTTTCTAATTATATTCAGTAATCGCCTATTAACCATCTATTAATCAGCTATTAGAGAATTTTGGAATGACAAACTTTAAAGTCTCCATTAGGTGAGTTCAACACTGAACAAAAGAAAAGTTAATCATAGGCTTAAGAAAATAATTTGAACAAACAGCAAAAAGCTAAGTGAGATTTTGATTTAAGAAAGTTATAAACAGATTAGGGGTCCAGATAAATTTGGAACATTGATTTTTACTGTAAGATTTTGGGATTAATTGTAAAAAATAAATAGCTTCTCATGGGAAATGGACTTATTTTAGCTATCCTGGATATTACAAGTCATAACAAAGAAAAATTACGATTTTAGAAAGAGAACACTAGAGTGGCTATATATTTTAAGTTAAAGAAAAAAAATAAGCCAGTTAATATTTAGACTTGCAAGATGACACAAAACGTAACATAGTAAATATTAAAGATTTTTGCAGTATGGAACCAGAAATTATTAAATGCAATATCAATACTGTAAGTACTGATGTCTACCTCTAAGGGTAGACTATGTCTAAAAGCTATTAATGAAGAATGAAAGATATGAAACTTTTATCCAATAAGAAAGAGTACCAACAGTGGAATTACAAACAATAGGTCAAAAGAATGATTTGTTGTATATACAAAAGAAACTGGCTGAAGTTTTAAACATTAAAAGAACACACATTGTAAACCAAGAGAATGACCAGGAAAAAGGATTTTCATATTGCATCTACAAAAGAACTAAATAAAATTCTGTTACTTAGTTTTTTGTCCTTCAAGGTATTTGCCAAGCTCTCTTGAGCAGCCAGCCTTGCTTTTTTACTTAGGAAAAAAAAAAATCTTTGGTTTAATAACAGATAATCATGTGATAAGAATATTCTTCCATCATTTAAATTGAGACTAATGATTCCATTCTATTCCAAGGCAAATATTAGCCTCTCTAAATTGCCACATCCATCGCTTTTCTTAAAGGAGAAAAAAAAATGGATTCAGCTTCAGCACCCCATAATTCATGCGCAACACCAGGGAAACAACTGGATGAGTTTTTCTAATTATGTCCTGTTCTGAGGTTTGGTGCTGGAGGCAAGAACTGAGAAACCACAGATGTGAGATATTGCTTCAGCTCCTAGGGCAGACCCACCAACAGATGGAAGATCAAAGATTTTAAAAGAGAATCTTGCTATGATCGAGACTGGCAGAATATAGAATGACAAGCAGGACCATAGTGAAATGGCTAGATTGATAGACTGAATGCTTATGGGCATACAAATTGACATGACTATATAGATATCCTGACCAAAACAGATACTATGATGGATGGCTTAACTTGCCTCTTTAAATTATGTTACATCTCTTCAATTCTCCACACACACCCCTTCATTTTTTCCCCCAAGCACTGGTAGATGTCACTGAGTACTCTGCAGATTTTTTCTCCCATCTGTTGTCCTTCAAATGTGTATGGATAAACCTAAATCAGCTGGTGAAGTAGCTGAAGTGGAGATCCAGGAAAGTTTCCGGATGGTAAAAAAAGTAACTGGCTTGGTTATATTTGATGGGTTCTCTGTTTGCTCATTTATGGTCAATAACACAGAACATAGAATATAGAATAATGGATTTAGAAGGGACCTCAGAGGTCTTCTAGTCCAACCCCTGCTCAAGCAGGAGACCCTATATTGTTCCAATGATGGAGCACCCACAACTTCTGAAGGCAAGCTGTTCCATTGGTTGATTGCTCTCACTGTTAGGAAATTCCTCCTTAGTTCTCTCTCTCCTCGGTTAGTTTCCATCTGTTGCGTCTCTCCTCCGTTAGTTTCCATCTGTTGTTTCTTGTCTTGTCTTTTGGTGCTTTGGAAAATAGTTTGACACCCCCTCATCTTTGTAGGAGTTCCTCAGATATTGGAACAGTGCTATCCTTTCTCCCCTAGTCTTTCTTTTCAATAGACTAGACATACCCATTTCCTGTAACCATTCTTTGTATGTTTTAGCCTCCACCCCTTAATCATTTTTGTTGCTCTTCTCTGCACTCTTTTCAGAGTCTCAACATCTTTTTAATATTCTGATCAGAACTGAATGCAGTATGCCAACGGTGGTCTTACTAAGGCTTTGTAAAGCGGTACTAGAACAATCAGCCTTTTTATTGTACTTTTATGAGCACTTGGTGATAGGCATCCATTATAATACAGATTACCACTCTTGTGTGATTTTTAGCTCTGAAAAGGTGGCCATGTGGGGGAGGATATTAATCTGAGCTTGATGGGATATGTCTGTGAAGTCCTAAAACTCATTATACAAGGTCTCTCAATGTTGGGATTATGTCTATTGGAACACCAAACAAATTAAGGTGACCAACTTTTTTACAATGAAAAGGAGGACACAAATAAATTGAAGAAAAAAATATCGTAAATAAAATAAACATTTTATTCATTGCAACAATAATACAGAATACACTATAATATGATAAATGCATAATAAAAACATTTGTAACAATAACATTTTATATTGTAATTATGCTTACATGCCTATTAATTATTATTTAAATGAGTACTTTTCCATTGAATAAATATATTTTTGTCAATGTATCATTTTCTAACAATATATTGGAAATATCTGAACAAGAAATATCCTTCATATTGAATTTTACGGCAAGTGCTGCAGCTAGAATATCAACATTCAATCTCGATTTCTCACTTTTCCAAAAATCATTAGCAATTGAAAAAACCCTTTCAACTGCTGCATTAGTTCCAGGACAGCACAACGTAAATTGAACAAGAATAAATAAATTTTGACATGGAATATGTTCATTTTTGAAATGGCTGACTATTTCCACCCATCTTTTATCAATTTCAACATGTTTATTTTCCCATTGTATTAATTTTTCAGAATTTAAAAATACATTCAGTCTTCTAATTTCTTCAAAGAGACAATTGTCGTCTATTTTAATGTCTGGCATTTCTTTAGATAAAAACTCAACACAAGATTCAATATCTGTCCAATATACTTGCGATGAAGTCAAAAAACACCATTGAAAACTGTTATTTCCTGTGATGTTTGTTTCAGTTCATTGTTCGATATATTGAAAACATGTTTGGTAAAAATTCTGCACTTCTTTGATAAACTTTTCCGTTATGCCCGGATTTGATTCCTCTAAGTTTGACAATTTTCTTTTTATAACTAAAGGAAGAAATTTTTCTTCAAATCGAGTTTTATATTGAAGGATAAAGTCATTCAAAATGTTAATCTTCTGTAGCTGAAATGTGTTCACCTTCAATCTTTTGAATCGTTTTGTGAAAAATAGATGCTTGATTATGTACAAAATATATTAATATCTCAGATATTTCATTATTGAAAAACGATTCCAGGATTTTAGGATATTTGTCTAAACTTAAAAAATATGAATGGAGAGGCTCAAATAATTGTAGAACATTCTCTATAGCAGGTGTTAGAGCAAGCCATCTAATTTTTGAATATCCTAAAAGTTTTTTGTATTGAACATTCACTTCTTCACAAAATAGTTTTAACGTAGCCACACGAATGGTAAAATGAATAAAATACAAATAAATTGTAGTTATTATTACTTCTACATCAATTGGCATGGTACATGACGCCATGTTGATTGCATTTGACAAAATATATGCATTACAACCTATTCCTAGTATTTTCTTTTGGAGTAAATCTTGTAATTTTACATACACATTATTCACCCCTTTGCATCTTCGTCCACCAAAATTTGTGTTTGTATTATCAGCTGTTAGTGCAACAACTTTGGATTTCAAATTGTTTTCATTTATTACTCTGTATAGATGGTTTGACAAAATTTCAGCAGTTTCGCCCTCAATGGATTCTAAATTTAAAATTTTTACTTGAATGCCCTTGGTAACATTAAAATATCTTACTAGTATTGGATACAATTTAGTTTCATTATGATTAGATGCATCAGATAAAACTGTTACAAATGCTGCAGTTTCCAAGTCTTCTGTAAGTATTTTGTCACAGTAATTTTTAAATACTGATTTAATAATAGCCTCACATTTTGTCCTGGTGCATGAAAATTTAGCATTGTGAAACTTTTTCAATAATTTAGTTGTACAATCCATACTATGAAAACTTTGATTGTGAATTATGGTATGGTATGGAATGCAAATGTTCCATCCATTGCTGCTAACTATTTTTCATCTTCAGAATACTTTGAAGTTTTAAAAAAACTTGTTACTTTATAACTGGAAGCAGATGCATCTGATGATTGCTTATGTTTTTTGGTGGTCAAGTGTTTCGTAATAGCTGCTATGCCCCCAACTGCAATACAAAATTCTCTGCTGCAAATATTGCAGAAAAATGTTATCCTTCTTTGATGTGATGAATAGAAATTCCTTATTCAATTTATCGTTGAAATGTCATTTCCTCTTTTTTAATTTTTCCATCCCTAAATGGAAGTTAGTCTCCTCCAGGTATCTTTGGGACTAACTAGGAGATGGTGTACTTGGGTAGCAGGGAAGCGTGCAAAGTTCCTGCCAATTCGCCTTCGCTGCAGACAACTTGCATATGCAAAGTTTGCCGGCCGGGTGTTTTGGTGTGCTCAGCAGCAATTCCTATTGGCTTTCGAAAGCCAATATGGGGAGTAGCACAGCTCATGCAAAAGTTGAAAAAAAAAACCATCAAAAAAAGGTGCCAGAATGCCATTCTGAGTGTTCTATGAGAAAAAAAAAGCCCTGTAGATTAGTCTTCAAATATCGAAAAGAAGGACATGTAGGAGGACCCTTTTTGAGGGAAGACAGAACTTACAAAAAGAGGACTGTCCTCCCTAAAGGAGGACAGTTGGTCACATTAAACAAATTCATAAATTATCAACTAGCTGCTTTTTCATGAACCACCAAATAGCTGCTTGACATAGCTGTCTTCTTTTACCTAACAGGGCTGGTACTGCCATATGTAGTTTTTTTAAAGCTACATAAGATGTTGCTGTATAGATGCTCTTAGGGACGTACAGTGGAAAAATGGGCCTTCTGCGCAAATGACCCAGCCTTTTGCCCTAATGCAGTCTTTGATTATTTTCTCCAGAATGGTGCATAGCTTTGAAGGCATGTTTCAGTTTCTGGAAAGCTTTTTGAAGCTATTTTATAAACAACTAGCTGTACCCGGCCACGTGTTGCCCTGGCTCAGTCTGGTTAAATGGAAAAGAAGGAAAAGAGAAAGCGCACGTTTGTAATATGTTTAATTTCACAATGCTTGTGGGTATACAATGTTTTTTGTTGTTCCATTGTCTGTGCAGATATAGAGATTGTCTGGTTTGCTGGTGCTGTTTTTTTTTAAAAAAGCATGTTTTTACCTGTCACAGGTTTGAAATCTATATAATAGTAGGTATATAAAAACACGTGCATATTCAAATGCAATGTTGTGTCAAAATTTCAAAGCAATCGGTGAAGAACATTCGGAGATTTAAGATTTTGAACAAACGAACATTTACATTTTTATTTATATAGATGTGCCTCCTGTTTCTAAAAGTGGATCAAAACTGCTAATGGGGCTTCAGATTGTGCCATACTGAGCTTCTTGTCCAACAATTCTAGTAACTGGTAGTCTTCTGATTCTTCCATCAACTGAGGGAAATGCTAAAAGCTTATTCTGGTTGCTGAAACTATCCAGTGAGAAGCTTGGAATGAAGCACCATGCAGAGGAAGGCAAGGGGCAGCAATTGCCCCTGCCCCCAAGGCTGTATTGAAAAGTATCCAGAGATCTTAAATTTAATCTATCAGGGATACCCCTGGATTTGTAGGTGTCAAAATTTATACGGAAAGAAGACAATAGCCTTAAACATTCGAAGAGATTCCTCTTTCAAGTAGATTAAACAACAAATTATGTTTTTTATTTCTCTAGAATCCTTTTTGCATCTTAAATGTCACAAAGATTCCGGTACGAGCCACTCTAAAGGGGAAAACTATGCAAGGTTTATAGTACTATCCTAAAAGGGGCTACTTTTTAGACGATAGTGAGTTAGCAAAGGAATAATTTTCCAGTTCTGTTCCAATGGGGGTGGGGGTGACAAAGAGGAATATTTGTTTTGAGAAGTGGAGAATTGCAGTATTGCAGGAACAGGAGCTAGTATTCTGTTCCCCATCACCTTCTTTTGAGGTACTGTTGAATTCTTGGAAATTAAAATATGGTGGCTTCCTGGGGAAGAAATATTTACCAAAAAGGACCTACTGAAACAGCTGTCAAACCAAAAACATCCCATGTTATAATATATGAAAAGCTATAGGGAGCCATTTCATGCAATCTTAAGTTTTCTTCCCTTTGTCTTGCAAAAACTTGGCTTTATCTGAAAGCAAACTCAAAGGTTTAAAAAGAGACCTGTGTCTATTTTAGTGGGATGTGAGATTGGAATTATTGTTATTTATGTCAAGCTGATTAATGATTTAATGAGGCCAACCTGTGGGGAGACATATGATGAAATTATTTTTTCTTGAAATACTACACGGGCTTTATCCAGTAATTGTGGCTGAACCACTGTTTCCTAGAATAAGTGAATAGGTCTTAAAGAATTGAAATCTGATAGAATGTCCATAAAAATCATTTGTTTATTGCTTTCTACTTTGATTTTTATCTCCCTCTTTCAGTTTAGAAGAGCTTATATTACAACATATTCTAAATCATTTAAACCTCAAGTTAGGGACACTAGGAAAAAAAGCAACAAAAGCAACAATAAGAATTTGTTCTTGAAATGAGAAATTTTCAATTGATTACAGGATGGGAAAGGAAGTGAATTAAAAGCATGGATTTTGATGGACTTAGTACTAAATAATTCTGGGC
The DNA here is from genome assembly GCF_016545835.1 of Crotalus tigris. Taxonomy (NCBI): domain Eukaryota; kingdom Metazoa; phylum Chordata; class Lepidosauria; order Squamata; family Viperidae; genus Crotalus; species Crotalus tigris. Next base: position 485,842 of record NW_024097540.1, on the reverse strand, counting down.
TCAATAAGGTGTAGATATATGTGTAGATATATGAAAGGCCCTCAGAATCTTAAAATATCTCCTGTACAGCTAGCAAAGCCCATCAGATCCAATGATTACCGAAGAGCAGCCATACAGGTGGCAGGTTAATTACTCATTAATACTCAATTAAAAGTAATTATGGAAACCCAATCCTTTGACCGCTGAATCCATGAGGTAAAATTCTCAGGTGAATGACATCTGTCATTTAGTAGCTGCTCCTGCATTTGTTTTGGCTGGATTTAACCCATACTTTGCAACTGGGAGCAAACATTCTAGAATGGTGTTCTGTTGTTTCTCATTGCATGCAAATGTAGAGCTGGCACAAGATAACCACTCTGGTCTTTGAGGAATTTTAACCATTTTATTTAGGAGCTGAACCATACAGACTCCTGAGAGTAGAAAGTCCTCTTTTCTCAACATGGAGATGGAGAAATCCTGCTTCTTTGTGGAGTTACTGCAGCAGCTCACATCTATCACCACTTTCCACTGTGGAATATACTAAGTTGCTTTCTAAACATGATCTGTGTCAGAGCCACATATTTCTCTGAATATTCTATTGTACTTTTGTCAATCATTTAAAAACAATATATTTGCACGTGTTGTCATATGTATATAACTTAATATACCGGCTACCTCAGAGATATTTTATTTATTTATTTATGAGACTTATATACCGCTTTAAGTGTAAGCACTCTCTAAGCGGTGTACACCAGTAAGCAATATATATATATGTAGGTCTTTGGTTATTCGGGTTTTCTCCCGCGTAAAATTGGAAGTGTCTTGGCGACGTTTCGACGAAGTCCCATTCGTCATCTTCAGGCTGGTGTTTTCAGCTTCGTGCTGGGTCCTCATTTTACCTACCCCAGAAGGATGGAAGGCTGAGTCAACCTTGAGCCGGTGAGATTTGAACCACTGACCTGCTGAACACATTCAGCTAAAGTGGCCTGCAGTACTGCACTCTAACTGCTGCGCCACCTTGGCTCATTGCTGGTTCGGTTGTAGAACACTGGAATAAAGTAAATATTGTAATAAAGCCAGTCATATTTTTTGGTTTCCCAGTGCCTATAAAAGTGATGTTTACCATGTATAGTTGTCTATGAAGTGTCAAAAGCATTAAATCTAACCCCCCCCCAATGTACATACCTTAATTAAAAATACTTTATTGCTAAAAATGCTAATCATCTAAGCCTTCAGCAATTCATAAATTTTTTGCTGGTGGAGAGTGTTATTAAAAAAATGCAATATCGGCAAAACACTATAAAATGAAGGACAATAGTAGTAGAGGTATAGGTCGTCCTTGACTTATGAACACAATTGAGCCCAAAATGTATGTTGCTAAGCAAGACATGTGTTAAGTGAAGTTTGCCCCATTTTATGACCTTGCTTGTCACAGTTATTAAATGAATCATTGCAGTTGTTAATTAATAGCACAGTTGTTAAGTTAATCTGGCTTTCTCATCAACATTGCTTGTCACAAGTTTGCAAAAGGGGATCACGTGACCCCGGGACATTGCAACCATCATAAATATGAACCACTTGCCAAGCATCCAAATTTTGATCAGGTGACCATAGGAATGCTGCAACGGTTGTAAGTGTGAAAAACTGTCACAAGTCATTTTTTTCAATGCTGTTATAACTTTGAACGGTCACTAAATAAACTGTTGTAATTCGAGAACTATCTGTATGCCTGTACACTGTTCCTCAATGTACTTTCCTTGATAATCAGTATTTTTACCTTGATAAGCTCCTAATTAAAAGGTTTTTTTTGGCATGTTATTTCCCATGGTATAGTTTCTTTTTTTTTTTTTTTAAAAAAAACAGACTACATCTTTTCCAAACAATTTTCAAATCCCGTGAATAAGAACTGATTTAGTCAAATCTATAGCATGGTTCATAACTGCAGTGAAACAATGGTGGATCCATGTTAGGAATATAAAAGAAACATCATCACTGTACTTTTGAAGAACGAGTGAAGCCAGGAGGCTTCGGCCTATGACAGGAGTAGGCAACCTCGGCTCTCTTATGACTCATGGACTTAATAATAATAATAATAATAATAATAGTAAAGTTGGAAGGGACCTTGGAGGTCATCTAGTCCAACCCCCTGCTCGGGCAGGAAACCCTACACCATTTCGGACAAATGGCTGTCCACTTCAACTCCCAGAATCTATGAGTCATAAAAGAGCTAAGGTTGTCTACCCCTGGCCTATGAAATGAAAAGATACTAGCCTGGTTGTGGTCTTATACTGGAGTTCTGACAATAGAATAAAACAGTTCCTGGTATTATGATGGAATGAGGTCTTGGACTGATGCTTGTATTTCTCACAGAGTTATTTTCTTTGCTTTCCCTTCTCTTACTTTATTTTGAGTAAACACCATCAGCCTTCCCCCCCTCCCCCTGCTTTTTTCACTGTTAATATGTCTTCTAGCTGAATAAGCTTGTCTCATAATGTGGCTTCTGATAGTGTTTATTCAATATTCTATTCATTCCCACCATCTTTAGAACTGCAGCGATATATCAAGCCATATTTTTATTTAGTCCTTCAGGCGTTTCAGCATATCTGTTTTCATTGCAAAAGTCCAGTCCATTTTATTTGAAGGGTTTTTTTTAATTACTTTAGCCACTGTTCTGTCCTTAACCTGCCCTTCTGTTGAAAATTTTGATAACTTTCAAAAATGCATCTTCTGGTCCAGTAGTTCCCATATCTCTCCTAGCTACTCATTTGTATATTAGCATTGTAATTTACTTTAAATTACAATACTAGCCTATTAACAATAAGAACATCCCAAGTATTTTGAATTCTTAATTATCTGTTTCTTAACTAGTATTTTGAATTTTTAATTATCTGTTTCTTAACTAGTATGAGCATCCATCTGTGGTTAAATGTTTCATTTCCTACTTTACCTTAGTTTCTCCCCTCCCAAGGCTTGCACTCTTACCACATTTTGAAATTTAATTTCACACCTCCTGTTTTCAGCAAAATGGATGGTCTTTTTTTTTTTCTAAACACGAATCATTGCTTTTCTCAAAAATGTTTTGTTAGCAATAGAATTGAACTTTAAGTAGTATATATATATATATATATATATATATAGTGCTTATGAACTTTAAGCAGTATATATATACTATAAATAGTCGCCGACTCACGAACACACAACTGAGACCAAAATTTATGTTGCTAAATGAGACATTTGTTAAGTGAGTTTAGCCCCCTTTTAACCACCTTTTTTGACAAACTTGTTAAATGAATGGGTGCAGTTGTTAAGTTAGTAACACAGTTGTTCAGTGAATTTATCTTCCCCATTGCCTTTGCTTGTCAGAAGGTTGCAAAAGGGGATCTCATGACACACACCCCCCGGGACACTGCAACCATCATAAATAGGAGTAAGTTACCAGATATCTGAATTTTGATCATGTGATCATCGGGCATGCTGCAACAGTCCTAAGTGTGAAAAATGATCATGTCACTTTTTCAATGCCATTGTAACTTTAAACAGTCACTAAATGAACTGTTGTAAGTCGAGGACTACCTGTATTCTCATCTATTGTGTTGAGAGCGTCTCTAGTGACCATTCTAATTCTCATCCCCCATTTTTTTCCCCAGCTGCTTGTGAACTTTCTCTTGCTAATGAACATGCTCAGTTGCCATTGTCTGAAATGGTATAGGGCAGGCATGTCAAACCCGCGACGTCACGTGATGTTGTGCAATGTATCGGGCCGGTTTTGCCATTGCCGGCAATGGAGTGGGCGTGGCTTCCACGTGACATATGCAGCCTACGGGCCAGCAGTTTGACACCCCTGGTATAGGATTTCCTGCCTGAGCAGGGGGTTGGACTAGAACTAGATGACTCCAAGGTCCCTTCCAACATCATCATCATCATCATCATTGTTGAGTCCGTGGCAGGAAAACAGACACGAGAAGCAGCTGGAGTTCTCAGTTTCTTTTATTCAGCGTTCAGCTTACAGGAAGATGGCTGCAGCCTCGCCCAAACGCCTCGCAGCCTCTTATATAGGCAACTCCCGGGTAAATGGGTTACTTTTCCCGCGCCAGCACCTGCGCATGCGCACGGCGCTGGCGACAGCCTGTCTGGTCCCGGGCAGCTTTGCACCTGCCTGGGACTGCCTGCAAACGCCCGAGCCGTTTGCAAGGCTCGGGACATAACACCCCTTTCCCCCGGGCTAAAACTACTACCAACATACAACATTTATTTTATACGACAATTTGCTCCCCAGTGCTCCCACTGTTTACTGGCTTTTGCCTTGCCAGCAATGTTATGTAATCTTCTAGATACTTAGGAGATTTCTTTGCTCTCTGTGACCTTCTTAGCTCTGGGTTACTGGCATAAGTCCCCTGACTGGAGGGAGGCGTGAGCCTGTTCTCTCTATTGTGCCCTGGTGTCTTCCAAGGACTGTGCCCCGATGCCTGGCCTGCTTGCTTGCCCACCGGGCTCGTCAGGCCAGGGCTTCTGTTGCTTTGTGACCTGGTTGTCCTACCTAGCTGTAGACCCTCAGGCCCCTTGAAGTGATAGCCACTGCTGGGCGTCTCTGTAGAACCTCCTAGGTCAGTCCAAGACCTGTCAGGAGGCTGTCCATTCCCTGAACCCCATTCTGTGCTCGGGCTCGTGTGGGTTTCTGTACTTTCCCAAAACTCAGGTGTTCCCTGATTTGTGCTAGGGGTGTTGTAGTCGGGACTTGGTTCCTCGACTAGCTCTGTGTATGTTTGACCCCCTGTAGGATTTGGGGTAAGGTCAGGCCAACCTTGGGAATTTTGTGCCAGCTCTCTTGCGGGGAATGATTTGTTGGGATGCCCCCGGGTATCCTCCGTTACTGGAGTGCTGTGTGATGTGTGTGGAAAGTGGGTATGCCCCCGGGGTGACTCCCTGGCTGGAGTAGGCATGAGTGCCTGTTGTGTGGGTAAGCTCCATGACTTCCTTTTCGGAGCAATTGCGGAATCTTGGGATGGGCCGTTTGTGGCTCCCTCAGTGGAGATGGGCAGTAGCTCTTGCCCTTCCCTTTGCTCCAAAGGGTCCCCCTCCCCCCCTGGAAAAGACCCAGGAGTCTCATCAGAAAAGTCCCGCCTAGAGCGGAGTTGGTCGATGTGCCGACGCAGGACACGACCGTTGTCCAGGGCTACCTCGTAGGAGAGAGGACCTGTGATCCTGGAAACAGAAGCGGGGACCCATGTATGACCAGGCCCGTAATTGCGAGCCCAAACCGGGGCACCCACAAGTAGTTGTCTAGGTGCCCTAGGATGTGAGGTAGATGAAGGCAGTCTGTCCGGATGCAACCGGTCAAGTCTAGTAGTAAGTTGGCGCCCCCAACGAAGTTCAGCTGGACTTCTCCCTGTAGAAGTGGACGGTGTGGTGCGATAAGAAAGGAGAAAGTCAGCCAACCTGTGATGCCAGTCCCCGTAGGTGAGTCTCTTCAAGGCGTCCTTTGCGATGCGCACCATGCGTTCAGCCATACCGTTGGTGGACGGGTGAAAAGGCGCAGACGTGGCATGATGAATCAGGTTTGCCTGTAAGAAAGCTTGGAATTCGGAGGAGGTGAATTGAGGGCCGTTGTCGGACACAATGACATCTGGCAGCCCGTGTGCAGCAAAAATCCCCCTCAGTACCTGAATAGTCTTTGCAGTGGTGGTGGATGAGACAGGCACAACCTCAAGCCATTTTGAATGGCTGTCAACAAGGACCAAGAAGAACTGGCCCTGAAAGGGCCCAGCGTAGTCAATGTGCACCCTAGACCATGGGGACTGTGTTTCCTCCCATCTATGCACAGGAGCTTGGGGCATCTCTGGGCGAGATCGTTGGCACAGGTGGCATGCGTGTACCTTAGCCTCAATACCTTTATCTAAACCAGGCCACCACAAGTGGCTTCGTGCAAGAGCCTTCATACGAACAATGCCAGGATGACCCTCGTGGAGGGATTCTAAGACCCTAGTCCTCATTGAGGTGGGAATGACAACTCTGTTTCCCCAAAGCAGACAACCCTGAGAAAGGGACAGTTCGTTCCTTTTGGACCAGAAACTCTGAAACTCAGGACTAGGGCAGTGCTCAGGCCACCCGGACAGGACCCAGGAGCGGACACGTGAAAGTGTGTGATCTGTACCTGTTTCAGTGGTAACATCCCTGGCACTAAGAGGGAGCTCGGGCAAGGCTTGGATTGATAGAATGTTGACAGCTGGCGCGGGGTCAGCTTCTACTACTGGCAGAGGCAACCTACTGAGGCCATCAGCATGGCCCATTTCTTTCCCAGGCTTGTGGATTAATGAAAAATCATATTCAGACAAAAAAATAGACCACCTAAGCATTCTAGGGGAAATGATGTGGGGAGTCTGCTTACGTGTGGTAAACAGTCCCAGCAGAGGCTTATGGTCAGTGAAGACCGTGAAATGCCTGCCATATAGAAAATCATGGAATTTTTTAATTCCAGCAACAACAGCCAGAGCCTCCCTGTCTATCTGAGCGTAGTTGCGCTCGGCAGAAGACAGTGTTCTGGAGTAGTATGCAATAGGAACCTGAGTTCCATCAGACCTGAGGTGACTCAGGACAGCTCCAACCCCGTAGGGGGACGCATCACAAGCGATGCACACAGGAAGAGACTCGTTGAAATGTGCAAGAACACTGTTAGAAGTGAGCAAGGCCTTGACTTCTTTAAAGCAAGCCTCATGTGCTTGTGACCACAGCCACACAGCTTGTTTGTCTAGTAGCCTGTGAAGAGGCTCAGCTACACTAGCTTTATGTGGAAGAAAAGAATTGTAGAAATTCAGGAGGCCTAAGAAGGCCTGAAGTTCGGCCTTAGACTTTGGCCTGGGTGCTTCTAAAATAGCAGTTAGTTTGGATTCAGCAGGATGAATCCCAGCAGCATCAATTTTGAATCCCAGAAATTCAGTAGAAGGCACCCCAATCTTGCATTTGTCTTTTCTGAGCTTGAGGCCTGATTTCCTGAATCTTAACAGGACAGCCCTAAGCCTTTCAGCTAGAATGTGTGTGGAGTCTCCTGCAATCAAGACATCGTCAAAGTAGGGGCAGACCCCTGGTATACCTCGTAGTGTGTTTTCCATTACGCTTTGGAAAATCCCAGGAGCGACATTCACTCCAAACTGTAGCCTTTTTACCTTAAAGGCTCCCCTGTGGGTCACAATGGTCTGAGCTATAGCAGCATCATCATCAACAGGCAGCTGTTGATATGCTTGAGCTAGGTCAAGCTTTGCAAAAACACGCCCCCCCTTGAGAGAGGCCAGGATGTGACTGACCACAGGAACAGGATAGGCATGTTGCTGCAATGCCTTATTGAGTGTGCATTTGTAATCAGCACAAATGCGAATGTCCCCATTTGCCTTTAGAGGCGTGACAATGGGGGTCTCCCAGGGCTGGAATCAACAGGTTCTAGGATTCCCTGTTGGATTAGTTTGTCTAATTCAGTGTCAATCTTACTTTTTAAAGCAAAAGGGACCCTTCTTGCTTTAATCCTAATGGGAGTGACAGTGGGGTCTAGCTTTAAGGACACAGGTGGTCCTTTGAATGTGCCCAGCTGGGGGCTGAAAACATCTGCAAATTCTTTGCAGACTTCCTGTAGGTCGAGTGTTTGTAAGCTGTTGAGTCCTGTGACGTGTATCCCCAGGGCCTCAAACCAATCGAGTCCTATGAGACTCGTTCGTTCACCCCCTACTACTAATAAGTCTAGTGGACCTTCAAAACTCTTGTATTGCACGTTAAGGGTGGCCTCCCCCTTAACACACACTCTTGAGTTCTGAAAATCTGTTAATACAATATCAGAAGGCCTTAACTTGGCCTTAGTCCCACTACTGGAACAAATCTTCCTAAATGTATGCAATGAAATGATGGAAAGGGCAGACCCTGTGTCTAGTTCCATAGATAATGGAACCCCTTGTAGCTTCACGTTGAGTGACAGCTTTTTCTTCATGGGCTTGTGTGTGCCTGTCCTACAGATGCTTCTTCGCGAAGCGCAAAAAACTACCCTATTCTGGCTGGGGAGTCTGGTACCCTTCAGGGTTTCTTTCGTGGCGGGTCAGACACACAGCTGCAATGTGCCCTTGTTTGCCGCATGCCCGGCAGGTAGCGGAGCGGAACTTGCAGTCGGTTCTCCTGTGGCGACCTCCACAGCCGATGCACTTGAGCGGAGCCGAAGAGCTTCCCTTCTGGTTCTCTTCCTTCGCGGGGTGTAGACGGTCGACTTCTTCGTCCGGATCCTCCTCGGAGTTTCGTCGGACGTCTTCCTGGTGCACGGACGCACCCTCTGCACTGCTTCTGATCGGCCGCATGTTCTTGACGGCGCCGCCTGCTGCTTCTTCTGCGGTGACTTCCCTTAAGGCGTCTTGGAAGGATAATTCTTCCTTGGCAAAAAGTCTCTGTTGTAGCTCTCGATGCCTTAACCCGCACACGAATCGGTCCCTCAGTCGTTCCTCGAGGTCCTTGAACTCGCAGGGCTTGGCGGCCTTCCGTAACGCGGCGATGTATTCCTTGGCTGACTCACCAGACCGTTGATCCCTCTGTTCGAAGGTGTGGCGCCATGAGATAACGGACCCCTTGGGGTGGAAGTGCTCCTTCAGCAGCTTCTTCAGGTCTGCGTAGCTTACAGACTCTACTGGGACAGGTGCTGCAAGGTTTTCTGCGATTTCGAAGGCGTCTTGGCCGCAAACGCAAAGCAGGGTGGCCGCCTTCAAGCTATCTTCCCTCACTTGGTTTGCCTTGAAGTAGTTCTCCATTCTGGATACGTAGGACTCCCACCGCTCTGGATGTGAGACGTCGAATTCCGAAAGCCTTCCGATTTTCGCCATCTTCGGATCTTCAGGAGACGGGTCTATCAGCCAGCCTACCCCCGAATGCGCACCGGATTGGCGGGCAGCTGCCGAGTCGACGCCGTTCCTCTTCCGCCGCTCAGGACTCCTTGGGTAAGCTTACACTTCTTCCTTTCCAGGTAGTGCAAGGCATCCCACCTTCGTCGCCAGTGTTGAGTCCGTGGCAGGAAAACAGACACGAGAAGCAGCTGGAGTTCTCAGTTTCTTTTATTCAGCGTTCAGCTTACAGGAAGATGGCTTCAGTCTCGCCCAAACGCCTCGCAGCCTCTTATATAGGCAACTCCCGGGTAAATGGGTTACTTTTCCCGCGCCAGCACCCGCGCATGCGCACGGCGCTGGCGACACCCTGTCTGGTCCCGGGCAGCTTTGCACCTGCCCGGGACTGCCTGCAAACGCCCGAGCCGTTTGCAAGGCTCGGGACATAACACCCATCGTTATTGTTATTGTTGTTATTACTACTACTACTACTACTACTACTAGTACTACTACTACTACTACTACTACAATAAATAGTCTTTCCTGGAATTTTATTCTTTCAGCAGTTACCATATATGCTGGCATATAAGGTGACTTCCGCAAGCATTAAAATCGGCGCCAAAGATGGGGGTCGTCTTATACGCCGGGTCACTTTATACGCCTCCATATATGGTATGTCCCTTGCTTAGTGAAATGGGTGCTGCCATCACAGCTAAGGGGAAGTGCTTCCCTTGCAGAATTGTTCAAGACATTCTTCTTCCCCAGGGGAAAATTGTAGAATTTAGAATATCAAAAGCTTTTTTCGCCCAGTTCTTGCTGCAGCCCATTGAGGTAGTCCAGGCTAGAAAACCAGGAGACTATAAGTTCTAGTACCACCTTAGGAATGAAAGCCAGCTGGGTGACTTTGAGTCAGTCACTCTGTTACTCAGCCCAACTCACCTCACAGAGTTGTTGTCATGGGGAAAATAGGAAGAGGAAGGAAGATATGTTCACCTCCTTTTTTTAAAATAAAAATAATAAAGGTGGTTGCTTAGAGGTGGAGCTCTCGCCTCACAATCAGGAGGCCATGAGTTTGATTCTAGGTAGTGGCAGATATTTCTCTCTCTGGATGCAATGAGAAAATATCTGCTGTGAACTCCGCATAGGCGTCAGGAAGGATATCTGGCCAGTAAATGTTTGGCTCCATTTGGTCACCCTGACTCCACCCCGATGCAAGGGATTAAAGAAAAAATAAACAAGGAAACAAATAAACAAACAGACCATGGGTACTAATGTAAACTTATTGTAAAGTTATAGCACCAAAATATTGCAGGTCTGAAAGCAGTGCTCCTCTCTCTTCCTTTATTTTCCAGAGAAGTAGGGTGAGTCCCTTCTGAGATGTTTTTTCCCATTGGCATCCTTCCTTTGGATTTAGATTTCTCTTCTTAGACCATTATCTATGCTGCAGCTTTTTCTCCTGCCTCCCAGGGCTATTCTCACAGCCCATTACATCTCGTCATGCCTTATTAAGTAAATGAAATAAGGTAAAAATAAATGTGCTGCCAATAACCTCTGGGTTTTCTGGATTTTGCTGGCATTCTCTTTTTGTTTTGTTTTGCAGTGTCCCTGTATTGCCTCTGTTTCTTCCGTACCTGCTATCTGAATTCAGTGTTAGGGAAGAATTGTATTAAGGAAAATTGTACTAGGCTAGGAGTGTTTTTAGAAAAGGGGCTAGATGCCTTTTGGTGGGCTACTAGAAAAAAAATGAAGTCTCGACTGCCTTTTTTTCAAAATAGGATTTCTTTTTAAAAATAGCAAGGGCAAATATGTAGATGGATTTTGATTAAAAATACATACATACATACACACATGCTTACATACATATATACATACATATATACATACATGGATTTCCACTTTTAAAGGTATGTGCATCAGAATCAGCTTCAAATTCAATTAACAATTCCTCCCCCCCCTTTGAATAAGTTAAAAAGCACTTAGTGGCAAAGCCACATGGTTGCAATTATTGTGCTATCTAATACTCCTTGAGCAGGCCAGAAAGGTATGCCAGAGAAAATTTGCTGCCCCAGTTGCTCACCCCCATTTTGCCATAGTAATAATAATCCTTACTGCCTGTGATGACCCAGGGCCCCGAACCGAGGCAAAGCAATTAGCTGGTCAGAACAATTGTCTTTTTAAGCACTGCCAACGTTCACCCAACAGCCCCCACGTATGCTGGCACAAGTTCAATGAAACAGTCAGGGAAGTTTACACAGTTCTTTAAAGTAAAACAGATAACAAGCAAACGCATAATCCTTTCAACTCCCAGCTTGCCTGTGAATTGCAAACTACAAAACTGCAGACAGCAAGGAGAAATCAGCAGGAAGCAAACTTGGTCCAAAATACAAAGTGTCCAGGTACAAGAGCACACTATCACAAGAGTTCACATTTGTTCCCGGCAAATGCCCCACCCCACAGCGTCTCCTTAAATACTACTCCCCAGGTGTGCCTTGTGGAGTGGGGCGTGACGCTCTCCTCCCGAACAAGTGAGTCTGCCTCCGTTGTTCCCTCCTCCTTTCTCCTCTCCTTGCTCTGGGATCTGGTGGGGAGGGGCCTTGCACCTCGCCTGAGCTCTGCCTTCCCTGTTCCAAACTTCAAGGGCCCTGGCCTGCTTCAGCCTGTTCCTCCCCACAGTTCTCTGAAGCCACAGACACCCCCTCCTGGGTCTCAATAGGGAACTCCATGTCGTCCTCAGAGTCAGGCTTGGACGGAGGCATGACACTGCCTATGCGCGCGCGCACACACACACACACACACACACACAAAATTTTTTTGTTCAATTATGTCCAACTCTTGAAGACTCTGGAGAAGTCCCTGCCATTTTCTTGGCAAGGTTTTCCACTTTCTAGAGAAAGTGATTGGTGGATTTTTCCGGTTTCAGGTCCTCTCCTAAGACATATGGTGCACAATGGTTCGCAGTTAGTTAAAGACGCTGAGCTTGTCAGCTGGAAATCTGACAACCTGGGTTCAAGACCTGAGCAATGAGTAAAGGAGTGAGCTCCAGTGATGGGATTCAGCCAGTTCGCACCACTTCAGCAGAATCGGTAGCTAAATTTTTGCTGCCCAGGACCAGAATGGACTTCCCAAAGCGGCATCCACATAGAGAACCGGTTGTTCACATATTTGAATCCCACCGCTGGTGAGCTCCCATTCTTGCCCCAGCTCCATGCAGTTTGAAAGCATGCAAATGCAAGTAGATAAATAGGTACCACTTTGGTAGGAAGGTAACAGCGTTCCATGCACCTTTGGTGTATAGCCATATAGCCATATGACCATAGAAAATGTCTTCAGATATAACGCTTAGCCAAGAAATGGAAATGAGCACCTCACCCTATGATTGATAGGGAAATCTTTACCTTTACCTTACCTTAGAAACCAACTGGGGGAAAGCAGTCACCACTCATTGTCACTTACGTAATCTTGGGCAGGATTGGGCCAGTGTAGGTGTTTGTAAGGGTAGGTCAAGATGTCCAAAGGACCGATGCAGAGATGCTTTTATCTCTGACATGTAATTGGGCTATTTTTGAGTATAGATCCAGTGCTCTTCTATAGAGGGCTAAACCTGTGCCCCAAATAGTCTGACCAATTGGAAGCACGGAGAAGGGATGGGAAGTGAAGTAGGGTAGCACAGATGATGGCAAGTGAGCTGCAAGGAAATTGTGCATTGGCAGCAAGCCCAATTTATCTTTGGGCCTGGCAGCATCTAGAAATAGCTTATGGATAAAATAGAGTGGCACTACCCTCCCACTACGTTTATAGACACCTGGATAGTATAACCATATGAACACATCTGTGGGTAGAAAGAGTGGAAAAGCTGTAATATACCCAATGTTGACAGAGCCCAGCTTTCTTTCCTAGTTGAAATCTGCATCCTGTTTTTGCTAAAACAGCGATTACACGTGTATTTTAAAAACAAAGCTAGCCCTTTCTAAAATGGATGCTAAACTCATTCGTGTCAGTAGCCCACGACAGAGCTGAGAGTGAGAACCTGACATTATGTGGGAAGGCACTTTTCTAGAAGCCAGGAGAATGGTCTCTCTTGCAACTGAAGCCAAAATACCATAGCTAGGGATGGTGAATAGCTATCAAGCAAGAGAGAGACTGTACCTTGAAGTGGCCAACAGCTGCCGGCCAGGTTGAGCTCTGACTGTATCAGCAACCACACCATCAGTCAGTCATGCTAGACCAGGGATCTTCAAACTTGGCAACTTTAAGACTTGTGGACTTCAACTCCCAGAATTCCTCAGCCAGCCAGGGCTGACTGAGGAATCCTGGGAGTTGAAGCCCACAAGTCTTAAAGCTGTCAAGTTTGAAGACCCCTGTGCTAGATGATATCTGCATCAAAATTATATTGGAAGAAGAGAGGAGAGGTTTTTTTTTAAAAAAAACCTGGGATACTTCTGTTTACCGAAAGGAAGATAGACTTGGTGCTGCAGATATATAGCTTTCACTGTTGAAAAAGTTCTGAATGTTTAAATGTGTACAGTTCAGGTGAACAGGAAAAGCAAAATCCTATCAAAGTTGTTTTGTGCAACCTTCCCCACCAGTTTCTTTGGGACTACATCTCCCAGAATGCCTGGGGGTTGGCTGGGGGGCGGGTTCATAATTCAGGAAGATGTAAGGTTGGGAAACAGGGATGGCAGACAGAATGGAAAGTGATGGCATTAGCAAAGTTACACTTGCTGAGGATAAGAGGGTAGACATGTTGCTGTTGCTTCCTAACTTGACAAACTCATTGGACGCTGCCAGCTCTAGGGAGGGAAGGATGACCCCCCTCCCATTTTGTTTATATGATTATTGGCTGCAGTTTGTAGTCAAAAAAGTTTGTAGAGTGCTTGTGAGGGTGCGGTTTAAACTTTATCATTTTTTTAGGAGCAACGTGTGTGCAACACCCATAAAATATTATTACAGGTAATCCTCAATTTACGACAGTTTGTTTAGTGACCGTTTGTAGTTACAGTTTCACATGACCGTTGCAACATTCCCACATGGTCACATGATCAAAATTCAGATACCTGGCAACTGACTCATGTTTATGATGGTTCCAGTGTTCCGGGATCATGCAATCAGCTTTTACAACCTTTTACGACAAAGCCAAGTCAATGGGGGGAGCCACGTTCACTTAACAACTGTGTTACTAACTTAAGAGCTGCAGGGATTCACTTAACAACTGTGGCAAGAAAGGTTGTAAAACGGGGCAAAAATCACTCAGCAACCCTCTCACTTAGCAACAGAAATGTTGGGGTCAATTGGGGTTGTAAGTCAAGGATGACCTGTAGGACATCCATTCTATGGTTGTGGCCAGTTCTTTTTTCGGATATTAACTTGCTCGACCTTCATAGATTAACTGCACGCTTTGCATGCCTGAGGTTTTAGTCCCTGTTATCTACCTTCTGAGAGTTGTTGCCAATATAATAAAAAGTGCTCTAGGTGGGATAATGGTCCGATTTAATGTAATATTACTTCCTGTTCCTCTTCCTTGGTGGTATGGATTTAGCTTGCTTGTTGCTACCCCACTACAGGTGCTACAAATAGAAAGACAGCCAAATTGGAATGGCAGTTTGTCGCTTCATAACACCTAACTTTTGGGCAAAAGAGATACAAACTAAATTCAAGTATACTGAGTTGGGTAAAAAAACAGCCTGTTTCTCATTATATTAGAGAGATTGGATTTTATCCTCTGCTAGTAGAGAATGTGGTAATGTAGAAGCCGCTCTGTGCTACAGAAGCTTAGGGGGAAAAAAAACCAACCCACATGCCATCTCTGTTTTGTAAGCAGTATCTTGCAATCTAAAAGAATCTGTCGAATTATGCAGCAGCAAATGGCATTTTTCCACTTCACTAAAGGTAGACTGAACACCTGCATAGGAGGCACGGAGTATACCTGAACATTTTTCACAGGTTGCTGAGAATTCCATATTAAACCATCTGTAGCTCTGAAGATCTGGTAGCTCAAAATGATGCCTGGGAACAACCAAGGCAGTGTGACTGATCAGACATGTTCTCTCTCCTCCTTCCTCCCATTTCATTCCTTTTATAATCCCACTCTTCAAACAAAGACACAATGCTGCTAGGGTGAATAGGTAATATAGAACAATTAGAGGGGAGGGCGTCTTGAGAAAAAGAAAGTGCTAAACAGAAGTAGGAAGACTGAAGATGACATCCTAAGAGAAGGAAATAGAGAATAGAGAAAGAAAAGAATGTGCAAAAAAGAGAAATGAAGCCCTTTTTTTTGTCTGATTCTTTGGCTATACCAGTGGTTCTCAATCTTTTTAATGCCGCGACCCCCAACCGGTCATAAGTCGAGGACTACTCAACTGGTGCAGCACCGTTTGCAGAATGGGACTTTTGGCGGGCTCAGCAGGGCAGAGACAGCCTGAACAATTCCTATTGGCTTTTGAAAGCCAATAGAATTAGACTCTATTCAAGAGAGTCTATTCTACTGGCTTTCAAAAGCTAATAGAATAAAAGGGAGTAGCACAGCTAAGGAAAAGGGGAAAAAAATGGCGGACTGCGTTGTTTGGTGACCCCCGTGAAATGGTTGTTTGACCCCAAATGGGGTCCCGACCCACAGGTTGAGAACCACTGGGCTATACCTTTCGAGTCATATCATTTTTCCATTTTTCAGAAGCATAGATTCTTCCAGACTGTGCATATCAGGACTTCATTTCTTTGGAAGTCCCAAAGGTGCTTTTTCAAAAGGCAACTGGACTTCAGCTCAGAACTGAAGAAGCTTCTTGAATGAGAAGCAAAGCCACCTCAAGCAAAAACAAAGTCCACTTGCCTTTTGGAAAAGCACCTTTGAGACAACCATGACCTGGATGACTGAGAATCTCCACAAACATTTCTTTGGCAGCAGTGATGGTCACAGCCTTTGGGTCATGGGAAGACTCATGCACATCTTTCTTGTGGTCCATTCACTGCAAGTGTTTGTGGGTCTTCCTTGTCAATTCCGTCACCTACACTTTTCCTTGATATTGTTGCTGCTGCGAACATATTGCGGTGACTGCTGCTGCTTCCTTGAGTCTCCCATCCCCATGTGCTTTTTCCCCAGCACAATCTAAGCAGGACTGGACTGAAGGTGATGTGAGTGAGGTTAAAATTTCCCACCTTCCCACTTTCAAGAAACCTGAATAAAAATGAAAGTTTCCTTTCATCCAGAATAATAGGAAGAAGAACATGTTTGGAGCATCTTGTATAACTCTAATGATAATTTAGATGGTCAGGCATGAAGTATCCCAGCATCTAAGAAAGCGGTTGTATACACGTGGTTGTATATACACATGAGTGTGCATGGGTTGTTCTTCTGGTTCCCTTAAGTGGAAATCCCTAAACTCTTTAGACAGACAGACAGACGGACAGACAGACAGACGGACAGACGTACAGACGGACAGACAGACAACCTTTATTGTCATTTTTTACTGTGGGCACAATGGCACACATTAAAAATGAAATTTAGTTGCTTACTCTCAAAGTGTACACGTATATAATACACATTTAAACATACTATATACAACATTCTGTCTCTTTGAGGCTAGAGACTTATGAAAAGGGTAGTGTAAACCCCAAAATAGACTTAACATGTTTTTCTTTTAAAGAATTCCCCAGCTGCCCCTAAACCCCCCCTGGAAAAACAGTAATCTCAATTTCTGCCCTCCATCATGTTGAGCTGCCCACCTACTTTGCAACATGACTTTACATGAGTCCATCCTCATAAAATGTGAAGATTCAGCAAAAGGCTTTAAGTGTATTTAGGTCTCCAATCTGAGTTAGCTTTACTTGGGAACTAATAAGCCCCTCCAATGACTGGTTATTTTTTAGTCGATATCCCCCACAGTTTGTCTACTGCTTCTCCTCTAGCCTTCCTGATCTTCACCTTCAACCATTCTCAATTCCAGTCCCCCAATACAATGCCTAGTTTGGATTCCCAGCACAGTTCAGACAATGGTTGGCTATTAAGTTGGTTTCTGTGGCCTTCCAAATGCAAACAGAACACATTTCTCCATTTTGCTGCCTTCCATCTTGGCAGCGAATTACAAATCTCATTACTCTTAGGCAGTTTAGTCAATGTAGACATAAACGGTATGATGCAACTGTAGGTTGCATCAGAAGAGTAGCAGGTTGGGAGAGATTGACATGAAGAAGGCAGAACGGAATTTGGTCTTCCAATCTTTTCGCCAACATGTATGGTCTATGTGATGTTTAGCATAGTTCAGAGTCTGCTTTTTTTTTAAAATATACAGGTAGTCCTTGACCTATGAGCATTATTGAGCTGAAAATTTTTGTTGCTAAGTGAGACATTTGTTAAGTGAATTTTGCCCCATTTTACGACCCGTCTTGCCACAGTTGTTAAGTGAATCACTGCAGTTGTTAAATTAGTAACATTAGTTAAATTAGTAAATTAGTAATTAAGTGAATCTGGCTTTCCCATTGACCTTGCTTGTCAGAAGGTCCCAAAAGGTGATCACACAACCCTGCGACACTACAACAGTCATAAATGTGAGTCAGTTCCCAAGTGTCTCAGTTTTGATCATGTGACCATACGGATGCTGCAACAGTTGTTAAGTGTGAAAAATGATCATAAGTCTCTTTTTTCAGTGCTGTTGTAACTTTGAACAGTCACTAAATGAACTGTTATATGTCAAGGACTATCTGTATATGTATGTATACATACACTTACTCATGTAAACATTTCAGATCTATCTGTATCTATCTGTCTGTCTCTCTATTATCTACCTAATCTCTCCATCCATCCATCCATCCATCTACCTAATCTCTCCATCCATCCATCCATCCACCTAATCTCTCCATCCATCCATCCACCTAATCTCTTTGTGTGTGTGTGTGAGTGTGTGTGTGTGTGTGTGTATGTGTGTGGGTAAAACATATAGGAAGCATGCTCTCTATAATACCCTCCCCCCTTTTCTTAGGGATAGAAGAAGCAAGTCTATGAAGAGAATGTTGGAATCTCTGGACAACATTTGAAAATATTATTTATAATACATTTTGAGCTAAAATACAGGTAGTCCTTAACTTACCAGCACAACTGAGCCCAAAATTTCTGTTGAAAAGCAAGACAGTTGTTAAGTGGATTTTGCCCCATTTTATGATGTTTCTTGCCACAGTTATTAAGTGAATCACTGCAGTTATTAACTTATAACACTGTTAAGTGAATCTGACTTTGCTTATCAGAAGGTTGCAAAAAGGGATCACGTGACCCCCCCCAGGACACAGCAACAATCGTAAGTATGAATCAGTTGGCAAGGGTTCTGAATTTTGATCATGTGACCAGGGGGAAACTGCAATGGTCATAAGAGTGAAAATGATCATAAGTCACTTTTTTCCTGTGCCGTTGTAACTTTGAACAGTCACTAAATGAACTGCTATAACTCATGGACTACATAATTCTTGCCAGCAAAAATGAAATGAAACAGCTTTTCCCACTCAATAAGCCTCAGGCAATGTGACAAGGAAACCCACTTTCTGCAGCATCTTTTCCTCTTGTTTTTTTCCAGACTTTTAGCGGGCGCTCCTAGCAACTTTGGCAGTTTTTTTTTTATTTATGCAGGTCCAAATAACAGATCTTGAGAAGTGGAATTTTTCACGCCCCAAATTTGTTGTGACTGTTTGTGTGGCCTGCACGTACAGATTTGTTTAGCTCCTCTATTTGTGTTAATTCATTTTCACTCCCAGCTGCTAAATTAATTTCAGTTGTATTTTCCTTCGGATTCAGAAGGCGTTTGGAACAATAGCCAAGCGATCCCTATTTTTTGGCTTTCGTCCTTGATTGCTTTTGCCAAGAATACCTGAAATTTGGAGGGAGGGACTTAGAAGAGGCTGGCATCTTTTAAGATTTATGAACCCCTAAATTTAGAAATGCCACTTTGTTATTGCCAGGGTGTTCTATGGAACTTTGATCCATGTATCTCCATGGCACGCAGGAAAAACAGAAAGGCAGTCACCTGTTTTGAAAGGCTCTTGTGAATGAGTACCATGAAATGGCTTCAATTAATCATGTTGATCACTGGATAAACAATTGTGTAGCCGATAATATGCCTGAATAAGGAAGTCATCTCATAAAATGCCTTCCGACTGCAGCTCCTCATCCCTCGTGATCGCATCCCAAAAAGCTTTTTGAAAAGGGGACAGGAAACCTATTCAAACAAAATATTAAACAGCGTCCATTTGTCATTTTCCTGCAGGGATGGGCCAGCAGCCTGCTGGGACTGGATATATCATTATGTGATCATTAAAGAGCTTGTATTGAATTGTTTATTTCTCTTCAAGCTATCTCTTTGCAATTAGTCATTTTGAAGTCACTTTGACTTCAAGAAAGTCTCCCCATCCCAATTTTGGAACTGAAATTAGCAGGCATTTCAGAGTTTATCTAATGAACTTCTTGGGTTGATATGCAGGCCTGCAAATCATACTCCTCTATTGGTATATATAGTTTAAATCCTGGCTGTCAACTTTTGTCATAGATCTGGAATCTTAATGCCTACTGCGCCCAGTCAGAAATGTTCAGACAGCATCAAGTGAGCTAAAGAATGTGTTACAGGCTCATTGCTATGACAACCTATGCCCATGATAAAGGATATACTGTATGTATAGAAAAAACTCCATTAGCAGTAGAGATGGGTAGCTATAATAGGAATATTTAGGATGAGGGGGAAACAGTGCATTACGATTTTATGAATGCTTGATTTGAGATGTGTCATTTTTTTAGTTGGATTCTTGATGCATTTTTCTACTATCCTCCGTGGATCGATCATATTGGCTAGGGGAGAGCTTTCTCAGGATGTAGAGATTAATGGTGTAAGGAAGGGCTAACACGCCAAAGCACAGATCTAGAACCCTTACATTACCTAGTTTGGGTAATGAAACATCTGGAAGAAAACCAGCAAGCTCAGAGAGTACCAAGGACCCCTCATTTCAACCCTGAACTACAAATATTCTCCTTCATTGGTACTATAGCATGCATTCTTCAAGGGGTTTTTACTGAGCTACCACAATCCCAATATCTAGGACAGTGGTTCTCAACCTTTTTAATGCCGTGACCCCATAATACAGTTCCCCATATTGTGGTGACCCCCAAGTGGGTGTGGCCACCAATAAGAGGGAGTAGGACAGCTAGGGAAAAGGAAAAAAAATGGCGGACAGCGTGGTTTGGCGACCCCCGTGAAATGGTCATTCGACCCCAAATGGGGTCCCAACCCACAGGTTGAGAACCACTGGTCTAGGAAGATGGTCGAAACCAATTTATTTTGCCAAACTTTTAATTGCTGACCATAATGATAATCAATTTTAACTTTAGTTTTGATTTTAATCACATTCAATTTGACTACCATTTTCTTTTTTAAACATTTGAAAAAGCACGAATCCGTTGCATGTTCTAGCTCAACATGTTGGATTTCCTATTTTCACGGTAAAATGTAAGCTCAGTAATTTTTAAATTCACATTTTGCATTACAGGTAGTCCTCAAATTATGACTGTTCATTTGGTGACCATTCGAAGTTACAACAGCACTGAAAAAAGTGACAAATGACCATTTCTCATACTTACGACCATTGCAGCATCCCCGTGGTCACATGATCAAAATTCAGACGCTTGGCCACCGGCTCGTATTTATGACCGTTTCAGTGTCCCTGGGATCATGTGATCCTCTTTGGCGACCTTCTGACAAGCAAAGTCAATGGGGAAGCCAGATTCACTTAACAACAACTGCAGTGATTCACTTAACAACTGTGGCACAAAAGGTTGTAAACGGGACAAAATTCACTTAATTACTGTCTTGCTTGGCCACAGAAATTTTGGGCTCAATTGTGTTGCCTACCTGTATTTTCTATATTCCTAAATAGGAGTCCTGTCACCATTTCTGATTTATATTAATGAGCCAAATCTTCTCTTCTAAAAATGAGCCTAATTTTGCACGATTCCATATTATCTGAGATGTAACAGTCATTTCCCCCCCCAAGTATGCAATGTTCCATAGACTTGCATATCAAAAGTCCAAGTTTGCTTGATCCAACTTCTTCCCAAACCTAGCTATTGTATACTAAGCTGCCATTTCTTTTAATTTTTATATTCTTCCATAGCGCTGATGAGATGCACAAATACCCACAGTTTCACTATTCAGGTTCACCTTTGTGTTGAGCATGCCAATGTCACCGTAGCCATGGAGGGAATGATCCAGACTGAAGGGCAACACAAGGAGAAGTTTAAAACACCATCACCTTATGCTCCTTTCTATCCAGAAGCATAGGGAGCTGTTAGGACAGTGATGGCAAACCTATGGCATGGGTGCCAGAGGCGGCACTCAGAGCTCTCTCAAGGCACGCGCACCGTCTGCCCAGTCCTAGGCCTTCAGCTGGGTTTTATAAAACCTTTTTGCTTTAGGCCTCCGCCGCCATGTGCAAAAAAAAAAAAAAAGGTTCAATCAGTCAATTTCAACTTCTCGTGGGAAAAAAAAGATCTTGCAAAGTTGGAATTGATTGATTGAACTTTTTAGTCCTACCCAGTCTGCCGTTACCACCTCAGCCATGCCAATCCCAATGGGCCATGCCCACCCAATGGGCCCCGCCCACCCAATGGGCCCCGCCCACCCAATGGGCCACACCCACCCAATGGGCCACACTCAACCAGCAATCGATGATGCATAAGTGGGTTTTGGGTTGCAGTTTGGGCACTCAGCCTCTAAAAAGTTTGCCATCACTGTGTTAGGAGTAGGGCAGGAGAAAGAAAGATTTTTTTTCTTCTCATCTTGCAGGCTCTACTTTAGATCAGGAGTTCTTATGGCACCTTTTATGTTCAATTAGATACCAATAATTTGAAGTTTGCAGTTCAAAGCTAGAGTGAATTGTTCATGGCATTTGGCCTTTAAAATGTGATTCAGAGGAAGAGGGAGGATGAAATAAAATGTCAGTGTGTTAAAAAAAATGCCCGAACTTGCTCAACTGTGAGAAGTTGCTTGACAGTAAAATGGATAGCATATAAATCAAATAGATAATAGAATAGAATAGAATGATAGAACAGAACAGAATAGAATAATAACTGTATTGTCACTTTGAATGTACACTAATCAGCATACATTAAAATGAAATTTCATTGCATATACTGAAGCTCTCAAAGGGTCACCACCTCCGATATACACTACTTGAATATGACAAAAATAAACAAACAAACAAATAAAATAAATAAATAAATACAGAATTATGCATATACCCACATATATTATATGATACAGAGAAACAACAGTCTAGTTCGGGTTATGAATACACGTGTGTGGCAACAAAAATGAATCTTGCGAGTTTACCAGACAGGTGGCATAGGGAACAAAGCTATTACAGAATCGGATAGTCCTACTAGAAATAGTTTGAAACCTCCTCCCAGAGGGGAGCAACAGAAACAGACCGTAAAGTGGAGGTGTGGGGTCTCTAACAATGCTTTGAGCTCTAAGCACATAGCGTTTATAAGCAGCATCCTGAATACCAGTGAACGAGCTAGATAGACAGAGAGACAGAGAGAGATCATTGCTGCTGATTAGAAAACCAAAAGCTGAAAAATTTCTTACCTGAAGAGTGCTTCAGGTCTATCTCATTTTTCCGGCTGCTTCTAGTTTTCCACATTCCTTAATATTCACCAGTGAAGTTACACCAATGTATCTTATTGTGTTTAATGGTTGGCTACACCAGATCAGGGTGATTACCCCTAAGGGACTCTTAGTAAACCTTGTTTTAACAAGCTTAAATCTATAGTACTGTCAAGAGCTAATTGCCCCGTTAGGCTCACTTTGCATGGCTGATGATTACTAAGGGGGCAGTGGTAGCATACAGAAAGAGAAAAAGAAAACAATCAGTGGTGGGATTCAGTCAGTTCACACTACTTTGGCAGAACCGGTAGCTAAATTTTGGTTGCCCAGGCCCAGAATGGACTTCCGGAAGTGGCATCCACACAGAGAACCGGTTGTTCACATATTTGAATCCCACCATTGAAAACAATGCATGCAAAATCATGCATAGTGAAATAGAGCCACAGGCTGGGGAAAGGATGGGAGCTACAGAAAAATAATTCAACCAAAGATCACAGCTCCGTCGTAAATAGAACAGGACCCCAAACTGATAGTACTTTTTGTATATCAGCATTTGTTGCAGGCATACAGAACGTATTGCTGTTGCTGTGCTAAGACAGTTGTAACAGATTTCCTTTTTAAGATTTTTGTTTTAACTTGAATGTCTGAAGAGCAGCTAATTGGTCAATGCCTGGTTTGATCTGTCAAGCCAAAATTGAAATGGTCTTCGTGTTTAGGAAGTGTAAACACTAGGAACTGTGATGGCGCAGTGCTTAGAATGCAGTATTGCAGGCAAAGTCTGCCCACAGCCAAGAATTTGATCCTGACTGGTTCAAGGTTGACACAACCTTCCATCCTTCCGTGGTTGGTAAAATGAGGACCCAGATTTTGGGGGGCAATATGCTGATATTGTAAGCTGCCTAGAGAGCACTGTAAAGCCCTATGGGGTGGCATAAAAGTCTAAGTGCTATTGCTATATTTTGATTTTAGTTAGTGCAGTAGTTGAAATAGCTGAACTACAATTCCCAGTATCTTGAGCTTCCATTGCCAATGGTGAGAAATGTTGGCAGCTGTACTGTAGGATTTCTCCATGTTAGACTTAGAAGTCATCATCCATTTGGGGAACATCTCTTTGCAGTCATAGCCAGAAAACAGAGGACTAAAGCAACACCCATCCCTTCTTTTGTTTCTAGTAGCATGAATTTCCTGTATACTACTCTGAACATATTCTCTCTCTCTCTCTCTCTCTCTCTCTCTCTCTCTCTCTCTCTCTCTCTCTCTCTCTCTCTCTCTCCCTCCCTCCCTCCCTCCCTCCCTCCCTCTCCCTTTTGTAGCCAAATGAATGACAGATAGTCCTCAACTTACTACCACAACTGGGATCAGAGATCTGAAGTGATAGTTAAGTGATAAACACCTAGCTGCTTTGCTCAGTGACTACAATCCCAGCTCTCCCAGTTGTGCTACGCGATCATACGGGTTGTTAAGTGGAATGGCAATGGAAAAGCATATCCCTGCCCCACCACAGCTGGGAGGCCCAAGCCCTTTCCTTGACCCAGCATTGGGGTTCAGACCCCTCCTTGCCCCACCATACACAGGTTCACTTACCTTTGCCTTTTTCTGGAGGCTGGGGGAGGGACATTCTTACAATCATTGGAAGGTTGTTCATTCAAATTGTGTGACTTGGGGAAGGGTGTTTCCAAACTATCACAAGAAGAGTTGCATTTGCTAGCCTTCCTAACTTTCAGATGGGTGGTCTTTGCTAGCTTTCCAGCTTTCCTAGGAGTAGAAAGCCAGTTGAGATCATCATTTTGAAGGCTGCAAATCTTTCTAGCTTTCGGAGCAGTGGCATTTGCTGGAAAGAGCGCTAGAAATCTTGTTAATCTTCAGAATCACGCCCCAAAGGTGCTTTTCCAAAATCAACTGGACTTCCTTGCTTTTTTTTTTCTTTGAAAATGTTTCACTTCTCATCTAAAAAGCTTCTTCAGTTCAGACTGAACTGTCCAAGAAGCAAAATGTATTAAGGAAAATTTAACAAGAAAATCCAGTTGCCTTTTGGAAAAGCACCTTTAGGACCTGGATGATTGAGAATCTCCATAGAGCTTCAAAATGATGGTGTTTGTTAGCTTTCCAGCACCCTTCCGTGCATAGAAGAGAAGGTCTCAGCCAGGTTGTAGAAGCAGGACTCGGATCTTAGGGATCTGTGTCTAATTTTTGCAGCCTGGCAGAGGGGCTCCTCTGTGCATGGAAGAAAATGTTTTCACTTGGCTGCAAAAACGGGGCTTGAATCTTTGGGATCCAAGCTCTATTTCTGCAGCTTGCAGAGGTGTTGTGCTCCACTCAGCAGGCAGCTCTTTTAGCTGGTCCCCAGGAATGAAAGGAGTCCTGTTGGCAGGCAATAGGTGCTTCCAAACTTCACTGCCGTCTTCCCCTTTGACTTTTTGGGGAAGCAGGCAGAAATGATTGCAAATGGAGATCACATGATTGTGGCATGTTTGGCAGCAGTTGTAAGTGAATAAATAATGCCAAACACCAAAATATGATCATGTGATTGCATGGGGGAGGGTAGTGTGACATTTTACAATGGCTGAACGTGCTTTACAGGGACACTTTCCAAGCCTGTCATAGACCGGTACTGGTCTGCAGCATGCCAGCAACTGGTTTGCACAAACAAGCAAAGCCCCATCTGTGGGATGCAGGCAGCACATAAACCCACGCACTCTCCGGTCCACGGAAAAATTTTTCTCCACAGAACCGGTCCCTGGTGCCCGGAATATTGAGGACCTCTGTGTTAAGCAACTGTACATAGGGTGAGGACCCCATGTAAAATATTAAATGTGCTGTGCTTGTGGCAACCAAGTCTCTGATGTAAAGTCTGAGCTGAAGCGATGACAGACCAAATGTCCAGGCCCCCTTCTGATTGGTTATTGTATATGTATCGATATGTAGCAGAAGGAACTCCCAGGAAAGCTTGCAGACCAGTTCCCTGGAGAGAAAGAGATTGCAAATGGCAGGTTTAATTTTCACATATGTGCTTCAGACCAGAGTAGCATTATATGGTAAATTCAGGATTGCTAAGAGAAACAAGGTGTAGAACAGAACAGAAACCCAAAGGAAAGACAGCTAAAAGGAGGATTCAGTGAAGGCAATGGAGTGGAAAAAAATAAGTCTTGAAAAGGATAAATGAAGAAGAAGAAAACTTGAGAGTAAGTGCACAGAAGACAGGGAAACAAAGCAATAAGTAACAAATGACGAATGGTTTGATTACTCATCTCCAGTCATATCTGCACCCTGACACAACCCATGTTCAACTAGACACAGGATGTATTAGAGAGAGATTGCTCTTCACACGCTGAGAGAATACTAACATTGTACAGTGTACAACAGGGACTTGAATAAAACACTGTTAGATTAATTACAAAATCTACAGCACCGCTCCAATATTTGACATCTAATACAGAATGGAGAAATTGGGTTAGATTAACCCAATTGATCTTGGACCAGCAGTTGAGTATATCAGAGGAAATATTGAGTTTAGCAGAGAAAATAGAGAACAATGGCAAGAATGCTGCAGTTTTTAAACAAGGGGACAGGAAAGGCTCTACTACAGGTAGCTCTCGACTTACAACCACAACTGAGCCCAGCATTTCTGTTGCTAAGTAAGGCAGTTGCTAAGTGAGTTTCACCCCATTTTACGACCTTTCTGGCCATAGTGAAGTGAATCACTGAGGTTGTTAACAGCACCGCTGTTAAGTGAATCTGGCTTCTCCATTGACTTCGCTTGTCAGAAGGTTGCCAAAGTTGATCACATGACACCCCCCCGGGGACATTGCAACCGTCATAAATAGGAGTCCATTGCCCAGCATCTGAATTTTTTTAAAAATAAAAAATTTTTATTTTCAATTTTATAATGCATTACATTCATAAAAATACTTCAGATAAAAAATAAAGCAGATTGATACACACAACTTTCGGTATTGCTCACCCATTTCCCCCCAAACCGCATCCACCCTCTAACCTACTTCCCTCTTTCCCTCTTCTTCCTCTTCCACACTCTCCGCCTCGCCTCCTTCTCCTCAACCTTCCTACTTGCTTCTCCCCTTCTTCCTATCTTCTCGCTCCGGATGCGGTCCAGGGGAAATGCCCGAGCAATTCCTCTCTCCAAATTAAAACATCAATATTATATACAATAAAACTATTTCTACTTATCTAAGCTACTTAAACTTAAACCCATCCTCCCCCCTCCCCCCACCCCCCTGACTTCTCAGAGCCAAGTACAGGGTTATACAAACATATTAAACATAATCTATTTAAGTTTACTAATTATACAATAACCAAAATCATACTAACCCTTAACTCTCTTCAAACTTTAATATCATAAGTTTATAAACAAAATCATTACTCATAGAATAAGTGAAACTTTGTAGTTCCATATTTCTTCTGAACATATTCTATCCATCTTCTCCATACATTAAAATATCTCTCTTGTGAATGGTCCTTTAAATAAGCAGAAATTTTAGCCATTTCTGCTAAATTAGAAACCTTAAATACCCATTCTTCTAAAGAAGGCAGAGAATCCTTTTTCCAATATTGACCCACCAATAATAGTAATAGTAATAGTAGTAAAGTTGGAAGGGACCTTGGAGGTCATCTAGTCCAACCCCCTGCTCGGGCAGGAAACCCTACACCATTTCGGACAAATGGCTGTCCAGTCTCTTCTTAAAAACTTCCAGTGTTGGAGCATTTACTGATTCTGGAGGCAAGCTGTTCCACTGATTAATTGTTCTCACTGTCAGGAAGTTTCTCCTTAGTTCTAGGTTGCTTCTCTCCTTGATTAGTTTCCACCCGTTGCTTCTTGTCCTGCCTTCAGGTGCTTTGGAAAATAGCTTAATTCCCTCTTCTTTATGGCAGCCCCTGAGATATTGGAATACTGCTATCATGTCCCCCCTTGTCCTTCTCTTCGTTAAACTAGACATACCCAATTCTAGCAACCGTTCCTTATATGTTTTAGCCTCCAGTCCCCTAATCATCTTTGTTGCTCTTCTCTGTACTCTTTTTAGAGTCTCAACATCTTTTTTACATCGTGGTGACCAAACTGGATGCAGTATTCCAAGTGTGGCCTTACCAAGGCATTGAAGAGTGGTATTAATACTTCACGTGATCTTGATTCTATCCCTCTGTTAATGCAGCCTAGCACTGTGTTGGCCTTTTTGGCAGCTGCAGCACACTGCTGGCTCATATTTAAGTGATTGTCTACTAGGACTCCGAGGGCCCTCTCACAGTTACTACTATTGAGCATGGTGCCACCTATGCTGTACTTGTGCATTTGGTTTTTCTTGCCTAAATGTAGAACCTTGTTGCTGTTATTAAATTCAATATTAAGATAGTTTCTTTAGCATCAAAATCCACAAAAATACCCCAAAGAAACAACTGGGGAGTAAACTTAATCTTCCTTTTAAAAACCTTTTGAATATTCCACAATAATCCAGAAGGCTTTAATATTTTTACAAGTCCACCAAACATGAAAATAGGTTGCATCCAAGCAATCACATCTCCAACATTTAGGTTGCAGGTTCGGGTACATACAAGACAACCTTTTAGGATCCAGATGCCATCTATAAAACATTTTACAAAAATTTTCTTTCAAATTTTAAGCCTGTGTAAATTTAATATTTCTAATCCAAATTACCTCCCATAAATCCAGTGAAATCGGTTCCTGAATATTCTGAGCCCATTTAATCATACAATCTTTTACTAACTCTGTTTCCGAGTCCAATTTTATTAACTCATTGTAAATTCTTTTAATATGGGCATATTTCTGATTCTTAATCTGAATTACCAAATTTTCATCTACTAAAGTAATTCCCACTTTCTTATCTAAAGTCCACCTCTGCACTATTTGCAAATATTGAAACCACGATTGTAAAATATTTTCTTGCCTTAACACATCTGAAGACTTTAGTTGCCAATCAGTACCCGACCAAATAAGTAACTCTTTGTACGAAATGTTATCAAAATTCACCCCCTTAGAAGCCCACTCAATTGCTTGTCCAGGAATCCCCCAAATAGGTATTTTATAATTTAACTTATAATCCAGCATCTGAATTTGATCACATGATCCTGGGGATGCCGCAACACTCGTTAAGTGTGAAAAACGGTCATAAGTCACTATTTTCAATGCCGTTGTAATTTCAAACGGTCACTAAACAAACTGTTGTAAGTCAAGGACTTAACTGTAGAAGGGAAGGGAGTTGAACGTGCATCCTTTGGCACTGAAGGATTGCAGAAAAAAAGTCATAAAAAGAAAATGAAATGCTTCCCTTACTGGTAAGCTTCTTTCCCAATCCTTGGTAATTATCCTTCCTGCCCACTGCTTAAAATCAACGAGTGGTTCCTCCAACTTAGCAATGGGAGGCTGCTAAAATGGCAGCTGGCTACTGCCCAGCCCTTCCTTGTTCTTCCCATCTCTGTGGATTACTTTCACAGCTATGCTTAAATCCATAGTTGGCTACTGTACAGAGGGAATACCAAAACCACACTATACCAATGACGCTGGAAGATGAGAGAATGGGAGCAAGGGCAGGAAGTGGGGATTCTGGGGTTCAAGAGGTGTGCTCCATTGGAAACTACTCATCCTACAGTCCTAGTGGGTCTGCCTTTAAGCCATGTTATGCTCTTGTGGGGATACAGGAGAGTGGTCTTAGTTTGGTATGGCCCTCATGGTGCAATGGATTGAGAGAAGGAATAGTGTAACGCAGTGGTGGCGAACCTATGGCACGGGTGCCAGAGGCGGCACTCAGAGCCCTCTCTGTGGGCACACGCGCCGGCACCCCAGTCCTAGGCCTTCAGCTGGGTTTTATAAAACCTTTTCGCTTTAGGCCTCTGCCGCCGTGTGCAAAAAAAGAGGTTCAATCAGTCAATTTCAACTTCTCACGGGAAAAAAAAGATCTTGCAAAGTTGGAATTGATTGATTGAACTTTTTAGTCCCACCCAGTCTGCCGTTACCACTGCAGCCATGTCCACCCAATTGGCCACATCCTCCCAATGGGCCACACCCACCCGGCACTCGACGATGCATAAGTGGGTTTTGGGTTGCAGTTTGGGCACTCAGTCTCTAAAAGGTTCGCCATCACTGGTGTAACGTATTGCTTTCAAAGACTGGGGGAAATTTCTACATATTTTATGGATCTCAGATCTGGTTTGAGCTACTGGGTTAACCCTAGCTCAGTTTCAGCCTTAAAGATGCCTGTTTTCCCCTCGCCCTGCTCCAGAGTTTGCCTTATTTAGGAACAGTTCTTTTTGCCTTCACATCATCACAACAAATAGAGAACGAGTCTTTCTTCAGAAGTGGGACTGTTGCACTAGGAATGCATTTTCTCAATAAAATAAAAATAAGTAACATCAGGCTGGATTTAACTTTCTCTACCATTTAATAATTTCAAATAAGCTTCCAGGAAAAAGCAGTGCCTCCTGCCCTTCTCAGATAATTTTTTTTTTACTGCTCCTGAATTTTCAGTAAGTTATATGACTGTCTGGCATGAATAGCAAAGACAGTTAAGGAAGCGCTGTCTGAATCAATCAGCCTTTCTTTCTCTGATGTCCTTCACTTTGAATATCACTACATTTCTTATTTAACTTTGTGTCAATTCTTTCTCCTCCAAATCCTGGAACTTACCAATGTTCCAACTGATTAAAAACAAAATGTGATTTGGCACTTTTATCCTGGTGGTAAGAATAATAATAATAATAATAATAATAATAATAATAATAATAATAAACCTGGCAATGGCTAAGAGCAGGAAAATTGAAGAAAGAGACCAAGGGACTAATTCTGGCTGCACAAGACCAAGCCTTAAGGACAAATGCATACAAAGTCAAAATTGAGAAGACAGCAACAGACAGTAAGTGCCGCCTATGCAAAGAAGCTGAAGAAACAGTGGACCACTTGGTAAGCTGTTGCAAGAAGATTGCACAAACTGATTACAAGCAGCGGCATGACAAAGTAGCAACAATGGTGCATTGGAAGATCTGCAAAAAATATCATTTGCCTGTAAGCAAAAACTGGTGGGATCATAAAATAGAGAAAGTCATAGAAAATGATAAAATTAAACTGCTCTGGGACTTCAGAATTCAAACAGACAAGCACCTGCAACGTAACACCCCAGACTTAACAATTGTCAATAAGAAAGACAAAATAGTATAGATAGTGGACGTGGCAGTGCCTGGAGACAGCAGAATAGATGAGAAAGAACTGGAGAAGATAACAAAATACAAAGACCTACAAAAAGAAATAGAAAGACTGTGGCAAAAGCAAGCAAGGGTAGTACCAATAGTAATAGGCTCCTTGGGTGCAATCCCAAAACAACTGGAGCGCCACTTGAACACCACTGGCATTGACAAATTCGCTATTAGTCAATTGCAAAAGGCGGCCTTACTAGGAACTGCTTCCAACCTGCGACGATATCTGTAATACCATCAAACATCCACATCTGCCTATCCCAGGTCCTGGGTAAGGACTCAATAGGTAGACAAAATGACAAATCCAGTCTGAACATCTGGCTGACTGTGCGATGATCCATAATAATAATATTAATACCATTAAACATCCACATCTGCCTATCCCAGGTCCTGGGTAAGGACTCGATAGGTAGACAAAATGCCAAATCCAGTCTGAACATCTGACTGACTGTGCGATGATCCATAATAATAATAATAAAGTTGGAAGGGACCTTGGAGGTCATCGAGTCCAACCCCCTGCTCAGGCAGGAACTTTACACCATTTCAGAAAAATGGCTGTCCAGTCTCTTCTTAAAAACTTCCAGTGTTGGAGCATTCACTGCTTTTGGATGCAGGTTGTTCCATTGGTTAATTGTTCTAACTGTCAGGAAGTTTCTCCTTAGTTCTAAGTTGCTTCTCTCCTTGATCAGTTTCCATCCATTGCTCCTTGTCCTGCCTTCAGGCGCCTTGGAGAATAGCTTGACTCCCTCTTCTTTGTGGCAGCCCCTGAGATATTGGAATACTGCTATCATATCCCTCCACGTCCTTCTCTTCATTAAACAAGACATACCCAATTCCAGCAACCGTTCCTTATATGTTTTAGCCTCCAGTCCCCTAATCCTCTTTGTTGCTCTTCTCTGTACTCTTTCTAGAGTCTCAGCATCTTTTTTACATCGTGGTGACCAAAACTGGATGCAGTATTCCAAGTGTGGCCTTACCAAGGCATTGTAAAGTGGTATTAATACTTCATGTGATCTTGATTCTATCCCTCTGTTAATGTAGCCCAGCACTGTGTTGGCTTTTTTGGCAGCTGCAGCATACTGCTGGCTCATATTTAAGTTATTGTCCACTAGGACTCCGAGATCCCTCTCACAGTTACTACTATTGAGCAAGGTACCCCCTATACTATATGGAACTGTAGATGCAGTTCCATTGAGGACCACTCTTCTTGAGATCACTTGTGTGATCCAGCCAGGCATTACCCCTGGATTCCAAGCTTCCTTCCTGAGATGGTTCTCAACATCCCATGATTCTGGAGCATACATGGTCCTCATCACACTTGTTTTTTTCCTCCTTTCTCAAGAGATTTTGCTTAAAAAGGAACAAGTATGTGCATCACATGAAATTAGGGCCTCTCTTACTGGTAGTCATGCTGATTCTTTTTTCCTGTTTGGGCTCCTAGCTAAAGGTAGCCACCAGCTGGTTTTATTTTGTTGTTAAGGGAAGCAACAGAAGAAATCCAAGGGAAACCTGCAAACTTATGCAGCAGTATAAGTTAAGTTACTCATAAAAGTGCAATTCTAATAAAATAACATCCCTTCTGACTTTTTTATGAGGGGCAGATGTATAGCAATGGTCTTGTATCAGTAATGACAAACTAGGTTGTTTCAGCCTTGCTCATTAGGATCCGGCAATAGCCGCAGAAAATGACGCAAGTGAAAACACGGGAAACACAATATTAACAAGGAAACAAAGAAATTCAGCTGTAACTGCAAAGCAAAAGAGCAGACACACAACCGCTGTGTATTAATTGCTTATAAATGATAGGAGGTATGCTTACTGTACTCTGCTATTTCAATTTGTAACCACTGATTTAAGAACATGAACCATTCCATTTAAATGGGAAGCCATGACACTCCAGTATAGGGATTAGAATGTCCTTCATAAGCCTTTTCCTAGCCTCTGGGGTTTTCATCTGGATTAAAGCATATCTATAATTTGCAGAGAAACACAGGTGTCCTAACTGCAATGATGTCAAAATAATTGGGTGATGGGTGGAAAGTGGTGGGTAGGGATGGTGCTTAGGTGTCACCATTTAGGACCTAGGCAGGCCTGTGTGTGTGTGTGTGTGCGCGCACACACACACACACACACACACACACACACACATTTGAGAGTAGTCTGCAGTCTGTTCAGCTCCCCAAAGTTCTTTTAGTGTACATTATTTATGTTTTATTAATACGGGACTTTTGCTTTATTTTACTGTTTTACTGTTGTAAACTAGCCTGGTGTGGCACAGAGTTCTTAAATAAAATTGCAGCTAAGATTTTCTGGGCTCATGCCTCTGTTATATATTCAGATCTTTTAAATCCTCACATTTGATGCTCAACTGATATGCAGTTTACTTTCCCGCTGTTGTATGTACTAATAAATAATGCTGTCATGGCTCCAGATTTCAGAAATAGTATTGACCTAAGGAAATGCTGGTGATTGGAGGAAATATTAATGCCAACAGGGTACTCAAGACACCCAAGCTTCTTGACCAATCTGGAGACCTAGAGAAGCTACAGAGTTGCCACAGGATTAAGATATCTGAGATTCTTCTAGCTTAAGATCCTGAGAAAGGGCAGTGATTATAACCTCCCTGCTGCCATCCATTTCTAAAGGCCCTATACTCCATTAAATTCAGGTAGCAAGGCAATATAAATGCATGGCCAGGTTTGAGAGTGAGTTCCATCCAGACAAAGAAGCTGCCATTTTAAGGCTGTGTTATGTAAGGGGATAGAACCTAAAACAGGGATTCATTAACCAGGTTCTGGAAGCATAAAAAGGCTCAGCTGAGACTTCTGAGGAAGCAATGGTGAACTAAAGACAGCTGGGTGAGGAGCAGTGCTGATGACTTTGGGGGAAAAAGCTGGTGAATTAATCTGTCCCTTGAACTCCTCTCCAGATGCAGGAGAGGACTTGGGATCACCCACAGAGCTCCATACAGATGCTCCCTGTGAGGAGACCTTAAACTTAGTGGTCTCTATCATGTTTCAGAGCTCTGGCCGTCTGGAGAGTTAGCTTTGCCAAAACCGCATGCAATTTAGAGTCTTCAAGGGAGATTGGTTCGCCCACTCACTTCCTTATTCAGTTTTACTAGAAATGTAAATTGCTTGTAAATTGCTTTTTGGATATTAAGAGCCTTCAGAAGGACAAGTTTTTATTGCACTGGGTGATTTTCCTTCAACCCACAGTGAAAGAAGTTTTATGTAAGTTTAAAACTTAAAAAGTGTAATATTTGGAAATAAGCAGCAAAAGAGTGATTGGAATGTTGATTTGGGAAAGTTTTTAAATGAACTAAGGGGCCACATGGACTGGAAGTAAGATTTTGAAATAATTACAAGGATACTTCCTGCAGCTTGTTTAAAATCATATTAAAATATATAAAGATTTTGAATTTAAGTGTAAGGAATATATTTCTGGGGAAATGTTCTGGATGAGAGAAAAACATGATAAGAGCAGACCTTGAAGGTTGGTTACTAGAGGCAACCAGAAAGAATTGAAGATTATAATTAAAGGAGAAGATTCACTAACACAGAATGGAGAAAAGTGTTTTAATTTTGGAAGAATTCAAGGAAATTTGGCAACAATGCACCCAGAACTTTCTGTATTTTATAACTTTCTCTTTTTCTACAGTATCTGCCCGATACTTTAAAAATAGCCTTAAAGGAAGAGATAGAAGATATAACTGAAAATCAGGCTGTTTCAAATATGGATTTAAAATCTGCAGGTTGCAAAAATGATATTGACAAAGATATTATGCATGACCTGCAAATGAAACCAACTGAGGTTTTAACAGTTAAAAAGGACACACACATAATAAACCAGAACAGTGATTTGGATATGTGGATTTTAACTCAGAAAATTTACTTGGACAATTTTCTTACTTTGGATTTACATAAGAGTTGTGTTATAGTTATGAAGGAATTCTTGGGAAAAGCAACCAGCGTTTGGGACACTATTTAAAAGGAAAAAATACAAAAACTATTAAAAGTCAAAAGACAGTGTACAAAGTTGGCTCCATCCAACTAAAATGTGTATGATTTTTTTCCTAATAGATTTTTAATGGGTTTTCTTGATTAGGGCTGAATTGTGAGTCTTTAAAGATTTGTTTAAAGATATGGGAAGAAGAGAGATTCTGTTGCATTTTTAAAGAAAGTAATAAGCTACAAAAACTCCTTTTCCTATATCTTACAAGTCTGAATGTACGGTGTTATGTCCCGAGCCTTGCAAACGGCTCGGGGCGTTTGCAGGCGGTCCCGGGCAGGTGCAAAGCTGCCCGGGAACAGACAGGCTGTCACCAGCGCCATGCACATGCGCGGGTGCTGGCGCGGGAAAAGTATCGCATTTACCCGGGAAATGTCTATATAAGAAGCTGGGAGGTTTTGGGAGCTGCCGAAGCCATCTACTTGTGAGCTGAACACAGAATAAAGAAAACTGAGAACTACAACTGCTTCTCGTGTCTGCTTTTCGCCAAGGACTCAACACTGGCGACGAAGGTGGGATTGCCTTACATCACCTGGAAAGGAAGAAGTGTAAGCTTACCCAAGTGAGTCCTGAGCGGCGGAACGGCGTTGAATCGGCAGCTACTCGCCAATCCAGTGCGCATTCGGGGGTAGGCTGGCTGATAGACCCGTCTCCTGAAGATGGCAAAGGTTGGAAGGCTTTCGGAGTTCGACGTCTCACATCCAGAGCGGTGGGAGTCCTACGTAGCCAGGGTGGAGAACTACTTCAAGGCAAACCAAGTGAGAGAAGAGAGCTTGAAGGCTGCCACCCTGCTTTGTGTTTGCGGTCAAGACGCCTTTGAAATCGCAGCAAACCTTGCAGCACCTGTTCCAGTAGAATCTGTTAGCTACGCAGATCTAAAGAAGCTACTGAAGGAGCACTTCCAGCCTAAGATGTCCGTCATCGCATGGCGCCATACCTTCGAGCAGAGGGATCAACGATCCGGAGAGTCGGCCAAAGAATACATTGCCGCATTGAGGAAGGCCGCCAAGCACTGCGAGTTCAAGGACCTCGAAGAACGACTGAGGGACCGATTTGTGTGCGGCTTAAGGCATCGAGATCTACAACAGAGGATTTTCGCCAAGGAAGAACTGTCCTTCCAAGATGCCTTAAGAGAGGTCACCACAGAAGAAGCAGCAGGCGGCGCCGTCAAGAACATGCGGCCGATCAGAAACAGTCCAGAAGTTGCATCCGTGCACCAGGAAGACGTCCAAGGAAACTCCGAGGAGGATCCGGACGAGGAAGTCGACCGTCTCCACCCCACGAAGGAAGGAAAGAAGAAGGGAAGCTCTTCAGCTCCACTCAAGTGCATCGGCTGTGGAGGTTGCCACAGGAGAACCGACTGCAAGTTCCGCTCCGCTACCTGCCGGGCATGCGGCAAACAAGGACACATTGCAGCTGTGTGTCTGGGCCAACGAAAGGTACAACCTCAGGAAGAACTGCGCCTGAAAGGTACCGGGGTCCCCAGCCAGAATAGGGTAGGTTTTTGCGCTTCGCGAGGAAGCATCTTCAGGACAGGCACACACAAGCCCATTAAGAAAAAGCTGTCACTTAAGGTGAAGCTACAAGGGGTTCCATTAACTATGGAACTAGACACAGGGTCTGCCTTTCAATCATCTCCTTGCATACATTTAGGAAGATTTGTTCTGGTAGTGGAACTCAGGCCAAGTTAAGGCCTTCTGACATTGTGCTAACAGATTTTCAAAATTCAAGAGTGTGTGTTAAGGGGGAGGCCACCCTTAACGTGCAATACAAGAATTTTGAAGGTCCACTAGACTTATTAGTAGTAGGGGGTGAACGAACGAGTCTCATAGGACTCGATTGGTTTGAGGCCCTGGGGATACACGTCACAGGACTCAACAGCTTACAAACACTCGACCTACAGGAAGTCTGCAAAGAATTTGCAGATGTTTTCAGCCCCCAGCTGGGCACATTCAAAGGACCCCTGTGTCCTTAAAGCTAGACCCCACTGTCACTCCCATTAGAATTAAAGCAAGAAGGGTCCCTTTTGCTTTAAAGAGTAAAATTGACACTGAGTTAGACAAACTGATCCAACAGGGAATTCTAGAACCTGTTGATTCCAGCCCTTGGGAGACCCCCATTGTCACGCCTCTAAAGGCAAATGGGGACATTCGCATTTGTGCTGACTACAAATGCACTCTTAATAAGGCATTGCAGCAACATGCCTATCCTGTTCCTGTGGTCAGTCATATTCTGGCCTCCCTCAAGGGGGGGCGCGTTTTTGCAAAGCTTGACCTAGCTCAAGCGTATCAACAGCTGCCTGTTGATGATGCTGCTGCTATAGCTCAGACTATTGTGACCCACAGGGGAGACTTTAAGGTAAAAAGGCTACAGCTTGGAGTGAATGTCGCTCCTGGGATTTTCCAAAGCGTAATGGAAAACACACTACGGGGCATACCGGGGGTTTGCCCCTACTTTGATGATGTCTTAATTGCAGGAGACTCCACACACATTCTAGCTGAAAGACTAAGGGCTGTTCTGTTAAGATTCAGGAAAACAGGCCTCAAGCTCAAAAAAGACAAATGCAAGATTGGGGTGCCTTCTACTGAATTTCTGGGGTTCAAAATTGACGCTGCTGGAATTCACCCTGCTGAATCCAAACTAACTGCTATTTTAGAAGCACCTAGGCCAAAGTCTAAGGCCGAACCTCAGGCCTTCCTGGGCCTCCTGAATTTCTACAATTCCTTCCTTCCACATAAAGCCAGTGTGGCTGAGCCTCTTCACAGGCTACTAGACAAGCAAGCAGTGTGGCACTGGTCACAAACACATGAAGCTTGTTTTAACAAAGTCAAGGCCTTGCTCACTTCTAACAGTGTACTTGCACATTTCAACGAGTCCCTTCCTGTGTGCATCGCTTGTGATGCGTCCCCTTACTGGGTAGGAGCTGTCCTGAGCCACCTCAGGTCTGATGGAACTCAGGTTCCTGTTGCATATTACTCCAGAACATTGTCTTCTGCTGAGCGCAACTACGCTCAGATAGACAGGGAGGCTCTGGCTGTTGTTGCTGGAATTAAAAAATTCCATGATTTTCTATATGGCAGGCATTTCACGGTCTTCACTGACCATAAGCCTCTGCTGGGACTGTTTACCACACGTAAGCAGACTCCCCAATCATTTCCCCTAGAATGCTTAGGTGGTCTATTTTTTTGTCTGCATATGATTTTTCTTTACTCCACAAGCCTGGGAAAGAAATGGGCCATGCTGATGGCCTCAGTAGATTGCCTCTGCCAGTAGTAGAAGCTGACCCTGCGCCAGCTGTCAACATTCTATCAATCCAAGCCTTGCCCGAGCTCCCTCTTAGTGCCAGGGATGTTGCCGCTGAAACAGGTACAGATCACACACTTTCACGTGTCCGTTCCTGGGTTTTGTCTGGTTGGCCTGAGCACTGCCCTAGTCCTGAGTTTCAGAGTTTCTGGTCCAAAAGGAACGAGCTGTCCCTTTCTCAGGGTTGTCTGCTTTGGGGAAACAGAGTTGTCATTCCCACCTCAATGAGGACTAGGGTCTTAGAATCCCTCCACGAGGGTCATCCTGGCATTGTTCGTATGAAGGCCCTTGCGCGCAGCCACTTGTGGTGGCCTGGTTTAGATAAAGATATTGAGGCTAAGGTGCATGCATGCCACCTGTGCCAACGATCTCGCCCAGAGATGCCCCAAGCTCCCTGTGCATAGATGGGAGGAAACACAGTCCCCATGGTCTAGGGTGCACATTGACTATGCTGGGCCCTTTCAGGGCCAGTTCTTCTTGGTCCTTGTTGACAGCCATTCAAAATGGCTTGAGGTTGTACCTGTCTCATCCACCACCACTGCAAAGACTATTCAGGTACTGAGGGGGATTTTTGCTGCACACGGGCTTCCAGATGTCATTGTGTCTGACAACGGCCCTCAATTCACTTCCTCCGAATTCCAAGCTTTCTTACAGGCTAACATGATTCGTCATGCCACGTCTGCACCCTTCCACCCGTCCACCAACGGTATGGCTGAACGTATGGTGCGCATCACGAAGGACACATTGAAAAGACTCACCTACGGGGACTGGCATCACAGGTTGGCTGACTTTCTCCTTTCTTATCACACCACACCGTCCACTTCTACAGGGAGAAGCCCAGCTGAACTTCGTTGGGGGTGTCAACTTACTACTAAACTTGACCGGTTGCATCCGGACAGACTGCCTTCATCTACCTCACATCCTAGGGCACCTAGACAACTACTTGTGGGTGCCCCGGTTTGGGCTCGCAATTACGGGCCTGGTCATACATGGGTCCCCGCTTCTATTTCCAGGGTCACAGGTCCTCTCTCCTACGAGGTAGCCCTGGACAACGGTCGTGTCCTGCGTCGGCACATCGACCAACTTCGCCCTAGGCGGGACTTTTCAGATGAGACTCCTGGGTCTTTTCCAGGGGGGAGGGGGACCCTTTGGAGCAAAGGGAAGGGCACGAGTTGCTGCCCATCTCCACTGATGGAGCCACTGACGGCCCATTTCAAGCTTCCGCAAGTGCTCCGAAAAGGAATTCATGGAGCTTACCCACACAACAGGCACTCACGCCTACTCCAGCCAGGGAGTCACCCCGGGGGCATACTCACTTTCCACACACATCACACAACACTCCAGTCACGGAGGATACCCGGGAGCATCCCAACAAATCATTCCCCGCAAGAGAGCTGGCACACAATCCCCAGAGTTGGCCTGACCTTACCCCTAATCCTACAGGGGGTCAAACTTACAGGGAGGTGGTCGAGGAACCAAGTCCCGACCGCAACACCTCTAGCCCAAATCAGGGAGTAACTGAGTTTTGGGAAGGTACAGAGACCCACACGAGCCCGGACACAGAACGGGGCTTAGGGATTGGACAGCCTCCTGACAGGTCTTGGACGGACCTAGGAGGTTCTATAGAGACGCCCAGCAGTGGCTATCACTTCAAGGGGCCCAAGGGCCTACAGCTAGGCAGTCAACCAGGTCACAAAGTGACAGAAGCCCTGGCCTGACGAGCCCGGTGGGCGAGCAAGCAGGCCAGGCATTGGGGCAAAGTCCTTGGAAGGCACCAAGGCATGATAAGGGGAACAGGCTCTTGTCACCCCTCAGTCAGGGAACACCTGTCAGAAACCCAGAGCTGAGAAGGTCACAGAGAGCAAGGAAGTCTCCTAAATACTTAGAGGATTACATAACATTGCTGGCTAAACAAAAGCCAGGTAACGGATAGGAGCACTGAGAAGCAGAACACTGCATAAAATAATGATTATATGTTGGTAGTAGTTTTAGCCCGGGGGAAAGGGGTGTTATGTCCCGAGCCTTGCAAACGGCTCGGGGCGTTTGCAGGCGGTCCCGGGCAGGTGCAAAGCTGCCCGGGACCAGACAGGCTGTTGCCAGCGCCGTGCGCATGCGCGGGTGCTGGCGCGGGAAAAGTATCGCATTTACCCGGGAAATGTCTATATAAGAAGCTGGGAGGTTTTGGGAGCTGCTGAAGCCATCTACTTGTGAGCTGAACACAGAATAAAGAAAACTGAGAACTACAACTGCTTCTCGTGTCTGCTTTTCACCAAGGACTCAACATACATCATCGGTTTCTTTTGAATGTACTTGTGCAAAACCAAAGCAACTTTCACAGTTGGCCAAACGTATTGGTTGAGACATCTGTCAAAACAGCCTCTCCATAGCTACATCCCAAGTTAAGAAGAACAACTAGGAGAGAGCTTTTCAACCTTTTCATCCATTGTACCACTTTTAGGATATGGCAATATCCGAGTACCACCAGCTGCCTATCAAAGTGTCAAAAACTTGATGACCCAAAAAAAGGAAAAAAGTGATAAAGTATAGGTTGTATTGACTTACAACAGTTCACTTGACTGTTCGAAGTTACAATGGCACTGAAAAAAGTGCCCCCCTCAAGGCACAGCCAAGCAAGACACCTGCCTGCCCACCTGGTGGCGCTCTTCCTCCTGTCCTAGGTTTTTATTGTTGTGAGCATTTCTGTTGAGGATTGGCAGCGGGGGTGGTGTGTGTGTGTGTGGGGGTGCTTGGTTTTTATGCCCCTCCATCTGCTGGGTGGTTGTAGCAGGTTTTGGTCACTTCACATGACCCTGGGATACTGTGACCGTCATAAATATGAATCAGTTGCCAAGCATCTGAATGTAAATCACAAGACCCTGGAGATGCTACAACATTCCAGCTGACCGGCGTTTCTTCTGGGCTCAGCAGAAGTGCCAGGATCAGCGCTGAGCTCCAGTTGGAGCCTGGTGCTGATCCTAGCATTTCCGCTGAGTCCTGACAGCCCTGCAGCTCCAGCCATCTCTCTCTCAGGCTTGTGCGGTGCTGCCACTGGTTCAGCTCATTCCCCTTCCCCGCTACCACTTTTCTAGGATGGTCGCGTACCACCTGCCAGGTGCCAATGTACCACAGGTGGTACCTGTACCACTGGTTGAAAAGCCCTGAACTAGGAGATGCTTTTCCCCCCCTCCATCTGGGATGATTAATGGAACAGCAACCTCAGTCAAGGCAATCCACCAACCTCCTCTTTTAACTAGAAGGACAGGATGAATCCTGGCCTTATTCCTGAGGCAGAATAGGACTCACAGCAATGAGCACAGTGCATGATGGCACATTTTACTGCCAAGTCAAGAACTGGAAGAAAACACTTTAATATGACTGTTAGCCTGGTGCAGTAGTCAAGAAGGTCCACTAGGAATACTAGTTCTGTCTTTTTGGGAAAGTTGCAGTAAAAGAATCGTGCCTGTTTGAAAGTATCTCTCTGGTTCCTCATTTTTACTTTCCTGAAAAATAGGGAGAGTCCTTTCTGAGATGCTTTTACGTCTTTCGGACTCAAATATCATTTATCAGAAGAATAATTGGCCTGTTGCTTTTCTAAGATCATTTCCATATATCATTATAGCCTGAAAGGAAGAACCCCTCCATTGTGAAGAAGGCAAACTCTGTGCTGGGGATAAGTAGGAAAGGGACTGAAAACGAAATTGCCAATATTATAATGCCATTATGTAAAGCTAGAGTATGTCTACATTGGAATATTGCGTACCTTTCTGAATGCTACATTTGAACTAAAACACTGAAGAATCAGAACACGTCAACCGACCTACTGAGAAAAGATGAGAAAATTTGAACCTTTTAGCTAAGGAAAAAAATGGCAAAGAGAGGAAGACACAATTCAAGTGTCTGTAGAGGTGCCCAAAAGATCTAATGCTTGTGTTCAGATGATGAACAAGCTCTGATGTTTTTGTAGATGCAAACAATGTCTTGATATACACATTGGAGAAGTGGAGCTTGCACAGTGAGAATGCAACCCTGTTTTCATCCTTCTCCCAACCCATGGATCTCTCTGTAAATATGTTTTGTTCATCATGCATAAAACTATTTATAGAAACTAGAGACTATGAGGATCAGGAGTCATCTGATGAAGCTGTCTGGAAAAAGATCGAGAGCAGACAAAAGAAAATGCTTCCTCACAGAAAGCATAAGCATCCTGTTTTTGATGGCTACTAACTTTAAAAGGAGACTGGAGAAATTCCTGGGGATAGCGTGTGTGGGAACTGAGAGCTTGCAAATGCCAGCTGCAGGGTAATAAGTGGGAGTTTCCATCCCTTCCTTGTGAACATCTAGAAGCATCCAATTGGCCACTAGGAGAAATAAAATATTGAATTTCTTTTCGGATAAACTGCTTGGTGCTATCTGGACTCTGTCCAGACTCTAGAAAGCCTGCTAGTTTATTATATTATATATTATTATATTATATATTATTATATTATATTATATTATATTATATTATATTATATTATATTATATTATATTATATTATATTATATTATATTATTATATTATATTATATTTACTTTATTTTATTATTTATTTTATATTTTATTACTTTATTTTATTTTTTTATATTTTATTACTTTATTTTATTATTCTGTTTATTATTTATAAAAAATTATAGTCCACCCAGTTTACCTCAAAGTAATTCTGGGTGGTTTACAATCATGAACCATACTTTCCCACAAACATCCTGAACTCTGCTTGCCATTTCTCTTTGGCTGCCTCCACA
Organism: Crotalus tigris; assembly: GCF_016545835.1. Lineage (NCBI taxonomy): Eukaryota > Metazoa > Chordata > Lepidosauria > Squamata > Viperidae > Crotalus > Crotalus tigris. The sequence continues at coordinate 443,087 of NW_024097540.1, read as the reverse complement.
TGTCCTTCTAAACTTTCTATGACCAATCTAGTGATGGGACATGGCAGACCTGAAGATTAGAGTTTAGGGTGTTGAACATGAATTACGGAGACTTGAATCTGAATCCCCCTTTGATTGTGGAGCTCCTCAAGTGCTTTGGGCCAGTCAGTCTCTGGCAGCCATCCATCTTGCAAGGTTACTGTAGTGGGGACAAGAGTAGGGAAATTTGTACATGTAGTATTTTGAGCTCTCGGTACCAAGTCAAGCTAAATTATGTAAATGCCATGCAAATGCCAAACCGTTTCTGAATTCAGAGCCTTTTTTATTTTGCCTATTTTCCAGACAGAAAACTGGGAAATCATGATAAGAATGTCTAGTCAGGAAGATAATCAGTCTGTTGACATAATCAGGGATGCCATGTCAGACAGCTCAAAACATTTTCAAAACAGGCCACTCAAGAAAATGAGGTCTCTCAGTGCACCATTTGCTGCTTTCTCTCTTCTCCCCCACCCTTCCTTTCTCCCTAAAAATGCATAACTTCTGTCATTGTGCGATAAAGCACCTTGGAAGTGGAGATTTTCATCAGTAAAAACCCTGCTGGATCTCTGATCTCTCCTTTGCCTGGGTCTTTTGAGAGTCTTGGCTGAACTAAGCTTGGGTGGAATAATGCCTAGCCTGCTGAATGATGATCAGAGACCAAATTTCAACCAAGATCTTCCAGCTTAGCCTACATCTAGCGGTACTGTGAAAATAAAACAGGAGCAGGAGTCTTTTGGAGACAAATCACAACATAAATATACCCAATACCAATGCGTGTTCTGCTTGCATGGCTTTGCCCATAATAAACACGTCATACTTTGGCACAGCAGATTTCATCTCTTTTCCATTCTTTTTATATAGAAAGTTAAACCTTGCATTAGCAAGAAGCCAGTTGAAGAGAGAGGCACCCCTTCTAATGTTATTATCCCCCGACTGCATCCAATGAAACAAGTGGGAGCTGCATCTACTCCTTTATGTTCACCTCTGGAAGGTAGTATGGGCTAATGGGTATCCAGATTTTCATTCTTATTCCTTGAAATTCAACCAGGGCTGATATAAATTCACACCAGGCAGCCTGAGAAAAACGGAGCCAGCTCTTCAAGCACATGCACATACACATAAATTTATGTGTTAGGGTTGTTATTATTTTTTTTTTACATTTATAAACTGAAAATGAGCAAGTTCTTAGCATTTAAAGATGGGAACCTAAGATTAACATAAAGGCATAACATTTGGGCAGAATATGTTTCTGTGATTGCAAGTTTATACAAGACGATAGACAAAAACAATATTTAGCTTTCATCTCTAAGGTTGGTGAAGTGGAAACCAGGCAATTTTCTGTTACTGCTTTGCAGCTTTCTTGACTCTAGGATAGTTCTTGTGGAAAATGGACGTACATAACTGCAGAGACATAGTTTTTAAAAAAAAAAATGTCAAAGAGGAGACTTTGATAATCACTCACTATTTGGCATCTTTAGAGTGCTGTATTATTTCAAGACTGTTTTAATCAAAATCATTATAGAATCCCATCTTTGTTTTAGGATGACTAACGATCACTTGTACACACATATTTTTATAAAGGCGATTTGTGTGGGGAAAATACATGATCACTTTTTTTTTTGCTGAGAGTCACACATTTGCACAAACACTTTTTTACCCAGTGATCCTGACTACATAAATGATGGGTTAAACCAGGGGTCCCCAGCCCCTGGTCTGTGGGCCAGTACCGGACTGCAGCATGCCAGCTACCGGTCCGCACAAACAAGGAAAGCCCTATCCACAGAATGCAGGCAGCACAGAAAAACCATGCCCCCTCTGCTCTGTGGAAAAATCTCTCTCCACGTAACCTGTCCCTGATGCTCAAAAGATTGGGGACCTCTGGTTTAAACTATGCTGGGGTGGATAACCTTTTCATGGTCAGGTGTTACATTTAAGAGCTATAGCCGGAAAGATAACCTTCCTTCCTTCCTTCCTTCCTTCCTTCCTTCCTTCCTTCCTTCCTTCCTTCCTTCCTTCCTTCCTTCCTTCCTTCCTTCCTTCCTTCCTTCTTCCCTCCCTCCCTCCCCCTCCGTTACTTCCAGATAGACTTGTTTTTTTTTCTGCTTTAGAGAGAAAAACATAATTTGAGAAGAAAAAAAAATACAACACTATCCCTATTTTAGACATACGCTCCACTTTCCCTGTATTTTTGGTCTCCACATTTCTGCTTGACAGAACAGCAGAAGATAGAGCAGTGAATGCCCCCTCCCCAAAAGGAGTGGATTCCACAATGGACTTTGTAGGTTATCCGAGGCTGAACAGTATGTTGCTCTACATATATAAATAGCATATCTCCTTCAGTGAGGGAACCCAGCTGAACCTGTGGATGGGAAAGAGATACTTTATAGTTTCCTTCCCACTGTAGAATTCTGATTCTTAGTGATCATGTCCACACAGCCTTCTCCATGCATAGTTTGCTCACTTACTCCAATTTTCTAGGTTTGTACCATATACTGTATTAAAACATCAACAAACCACACAGGCTGTATTTGTACAATATATTACCATAGGCTGTTGTTCAATATGTCATGAGAATACAAGTTGGAGTGTAGTTGGAGTAAAGAACAAGAAAATGCCCTTTCATGCTGAATTGCTGTTAGAGTGGCTGTATCTGGATCAGTCTTATAGTGGCTGCATTTGAACAAGTTGCTTAACAGATTAATAAAAGCATTACTTGTAGGACATGCTAGGCTTGGTTACTGTTTTTCTGACTCAGTATGTTACTTCACCCAACCATTTGTTTATGTTTCTATGTACTGTAGATATACCCAGAAAAATGGGCTAATTGAGTAATCAAGGTAGACCTAATGTCCAAATTCAGGATATTTTTATTTGGGAAAGATTAAAGACTTGCTATCCTTATGCTAGAGGTATCTCCTGATGAAACTTTATATTCTTTCTTTCAAGTACATTAAAATCAATAATATTCAACTTTATTGTTAGCTATAGTTTTTTTTTCTGATTTTTCATGGTCTTTCCAGCTTCTGGAAATTCAAAAATTAATGCTGGTTCGATCCAAAATGTCTTCCATTTCACTCATGTCTTGATTTCTCTTCACTTGATTATCCAACATTGATTTGTGTCAACGTGTGTTAAAACATCTTAATGGAAAAGCATAACACATCGGGATAACACACAGTGGACCATTTCCGTTTTATGTTAGAATATATATGTAAGAAGGGAAATACGCTAGAAGAATGTGTGTGAATCTCACCATTTTGCTTTGCCAGCTGTGAATTTGGTAATTGAAAAAAATGAGCCCTGCAGAATATATCACCTTCAGGGACCTAGAACTCATAGAATCATAGGGTTGGAAGATATTCTGGAGACATCTAGAAACAGGATTCACTACAGCATCTCATGACCATATAGTCTCTATTTGAAGACCACCAAGGATGGACAATTCCGCACTTGTGGCAGATGTAGCAAACCTATAGTCAAGATATTTCTCCTGACATCTAGACTTCCTCATAGTTTTAAATTGCTTGTTCAGATCCTGATCTCCTTATTCTCAATTGGAGAATGTTCACGCCCTCTTGTATGTGGCAACCCTGCAAATATCTGAAGAATATTATCGGATCAGACATATAAAGAACGGTTGCAGGATTTGGGTTTGGCTAGTCTAGAGAAAAGAAAGATTAGGAGGGACATGATAGCAGTATCATGAAAGGCTGCCACAAAGAGGAGGGGGTCAATTTATTTTTCAAAGCACCAGAGGGCAGGACAAAAAACAATAGATGGAAACTAATCAAGGAGAGAAGCAACCTGGAATTAAGGAGAAACTTCCTATCAGTGAGGACAATTAACCAGCTTGCCTTCAGATGTTGTGGGTGCTTCATCACTGAAGGTTTTTAAGAAGACACTGGACAGTTACTTGTCTGAAATGGTACAGGATCTCCTGCTTGAGCAGAGGCTGGACTAGAAGACCTTCAAGGTCTCTTCCAGCTCGATTCTGATTCTGAAGTTATATTTCCTCTAGCCTAAACACACATATATACTTTATTCCTCATAGTTTCCACAACCTTCATCTATGTTGGTAGTCATCTTCTGAATTCATTTTAATTTGTTCTCATTATCAAGCAGACTTTTTTTTTTTTTTTTTTCTCCTAATACCCTCCAGGATGTATGGAATCAATTATTTGGGCCCTTACAAAAAAAAAAAGTCTTTTGAGATGCTGAAGGGGCAAAATGTATATTTTAAGTCTGTAGTGCTTAAGGCACCCATTCTATTCTTAAAAACTCCTGGATCCCTCTCCCTAGGTAAACAATGGCTGAACTCATTTTGGAAGTTCAGTTTCTTCACCTGCCATGCCAAGTGTGGTCCAGCCCTTAATCAAATGAAGTCACACAGATCTCTGCATGGACTTTTTGAGCATAGATTAGTGCATCTATGGTCAAAAGTGCAGCCAGTGGGATGGGGCTGATCTGTGGGCTGCAACAGGAGTGGGATTTTCTAATGTTAACCGATGCTTTCCTCCCATTGTCACAGAATACAAGAGGGTTCATGTAAATCTGCCCAAGCAAATAACACCATTCTATTTTATTGTCAATTCTTATCACACTTGGTGCATTAGCTCTCCCATACTGAACTTGCCCATACTAAGAGCATAACTCCTGGCTTTTTTTGAATAGCATTTGTTGATCATCAAAGGCTCATGTTACCCATAATTACAGGTGTTTTCTTTTGTTTCTTCTATGTACCGTAGTTCCTGCAGTTTGTCCTTTGACAAACAGTGGTCAAATACGTGAAGCAAACCCACTGAACCAAACTGTGTTTGGAAACAAGGTAATTTTGCCAACAGGAACATCTGCAGCATCTCATTCGCACCTTTTGTTCCAGGTAACAAGTGATGTGTGTGCTATTGCTTCCTTTCAGGCGCCACAATGGGGTTTTATTCACTATCTTTTAGACCACTTCCCATCGCCACTTCATTTCTGCCTTTCTCCTAATTTATAGCATCAGAACGTGTCTCTGCAGCTTTCTTTTCCCTTGGCCATTTGTCACACCGAAGCCTCTGATTCTACGCAGTGTGGTCTTTCAGCTGTGAATAGGCTACATTGTTTTGTCTGACATAATGAGGCCAGAGACTCATTGCTGGGCTCTGCCTGCTTGGAACATTCCATGAAAGATCCAAAAAGAATGTGATTAGAGCATAGAAGCAGCCAGCCCCTACTTTTATTAATGTCTGGCTAATCAGACCCTTGAAGATGTTAAGGACTGCCATAATAAAATTTGCAGCTGTGTTTTTAAATCACTAACCCTGAGATCTAGGAATTGATAGAAGAAGAAGAAGAAGAAGAAGAAGAAGAAGAAGAAGAAGAAGAAGAAGAAGAAGAAGAAGAAGAAGAAGAAGAAGAAGAAGAAGAAGAAGAAGAAGAAGAAGAAGAAGAGGAGGAGGACCTACAACCAAATTTATGCATTTTTATTATTTATTTGTTACATTTATTTGCCATCCATGTCGCTGCGGAGCTACTCTGGGCAGCCTACAACAATGAAATGGAAAAAAATGATAAAAAAATGTAAAAATAACAATAGTAAAGGAATAAAACAATAAAAATAAACATTGGGAGTACAATAATCTGACATTAAAAACATGAGCAGAGGGGGAGCCAGAGGTGCAAAGGGGAAGTGGGGTCAGCTAGTTAGTCCAGCAATCACCTCCGGTGATGTACTCCCCTGTTATATTGTCAGGGCAACCGGGAGAGCCAGGCCTTCAAGCCCTTGTGGAAAGATAGGAGAGTGGGGGAAAACCTCACGGGGGTGGGCGGGGTGGGCAGGATGTTTCAGAAGGCTAGAGCTACAGCAGAGAAGGCTCTTGTCTTGGATCCCATCAGTCAGAGTTCCTTGACTTATGGCGCTTTTCCAATTGGTCTTTCATGTTTTTTTTCCCTTTCCCCTTGAAAACATTTTGTTTCTCATCCAAGAAGCTTCTTCAGTTCAGAACTGAAGATGCTTCTTGGATGAGAAGCAAAACATTTTTAAGGAAAAAAAAAAAACCTAAGAAAGTCCAGTTGCCTTTTGGAAAAACACCTTTGGTCAACCATCACCACTGAGAATCTCCATGGACCTTGACTGGTGAGATCCTCAGCAGGCCTCCTCTGCTGGCATGAGTAGGGCAGGCTTGTCTGAGTGGGACAAGACGGTTCATCAAGTAGTCTGGACCCATGCCATGGAAAGCTTTAAACACCCTGAACTGCACCCAGAAGCAAACTAGCAGCCAGTGCAGCTCCTAAAGCAGTAATTTAACTTTTATTAAATAATCATCTCCTCCCAGTGTTCCACCCCCCTCCCAAGCCCAGTCAAGATTCTTTCAGCTTTGGGAATTTTTTTCTTCCCTTTGCTTATTTCTTACTGATTTTTAACATTTCTTCATGCTGAGTCCACGCAATTCTTTACTTGTAAAAATGGAGTAAGTTTTTTCCCCCTCCTTATGTCTTTCATAGGGTGTAAAACATTTTCTGTAAAAATGATGGAGGAAAGAAAAATCTTGGAGATGACTGATGGGGCTTGCCCTTTCTTTGACTTAAAATAAAAAGCCCTTTGAGCTCATTTCTTCATAGCAATCCAGGAGCTGTCTCCATTTAACAGGTGCTGCTTCTTAGAAAAGTCACCTCATCACGAACCATTATGTGATCATCAGGATTGTCCATTTCTCGGTTGGCGTGGGTTGGGTTTTCAGATCCAGCACATTTCTGAAATTATTTTTTATAAGTTTGAGAAAAAAGGAATTGCTGTATGGGTGCGTGAGAGAAACAAACACATCATTGAAACTGCTGAAGATTTTTAGTAAGGGGGCTAAGGGAAGAGTGAACTAGTGCAAGAATACCTGAAGTGACTTGAAACTGCCACTTTGGGCTTTAAATGAGGTATGTAAAATAATTTCTTAGCCCATCTGTGATTCCCCCCCCCCTTATAGAGTAAGAAGATCCACCAGATGGTTGTTACTTGTGGCTGGTATTCTGCTCAGATTTCCTCTGGGAAAATATATCCCAAAATGTGGCCCTGGAGGAAAATCTAGGACAAACTATGATTTAATCAAGAAAACAGCTGCCAATTGAGATAAGGCTTGCATGCTGTTTTGAGTGCACAGGATGGTGACTTTTGCAAATAATGCCCTCAACCACCTGCAAGGTAAGGCAACTTCTCCATCCTATTTGTTCTTCTGGGGAGCAGGGCATCCCAGATAATCTTAGACAACAGAAATGGGCAACTTTTTGGTGCCTAGGAAATGCCGTAGGCAGGATAAAGCAACGGTAAAAATATTTAGAGCCCTGTTTGTCCTGGGGCTTATATACATTTTATTATTTTTCTTTGAGTTCTATCTTTCTGGAGAAGGTCAGGAGGCCTTCTGGTGATATGACAATGTCACTGCAAGGGAAATACCTGGTTTTCTTTTCTTGTTTGAGGGACAAAATAAGGCTGTTGTGGTTCCGGCTAATGAAACATTCCAAAGAACTTCCAGGCATTTATTTTCCTAAAAGTCTTTTATTGTTACAAAATGTCGGCACAGGCATAACGGAGGGATGCTAGGATCTAAGTTCTCTTCCTCTGAGCAGTTAAATTATCAGCATGTTCCCTCCCTAAATTACCCGGGCATATCTCACAATATCCAATTAGTGTGAAGGTCAAATGTTTTCTTCCTCTTTCTTTCCCAGGCTTTACCCCCAACCCCCCTTCTGCTCTGTATTAACCCCATAATTACCAGACAATTCTACATATTGTCAAAAGCAAGAATATACAATATTTGCAGCGTTGACATCCGGCCCCCCCTTACCAGAAGGACAGATCCTGTAAAGTAAACAAAAGCATATGTTAAGGGTTATCTTTTGGTTTGTTGGGGTGTTTCATATGAAACCTTTTGACCAATCTGTCAGCTTTCACTTCACTGGATTTCACCCAGGTGGCTTCAGACAACGGGTATCCCTTCCATTGGATTAGGTACTGCAATTTCCCTTTAAAAATTCTAGAATCAAGAATACGTTTTACTTCATAGTGGGTCTGTCCTGCGACTACGAGGGGCCCAGGTGCCTTCTTCAGAGGAGGTCTTAAAGTGGAGCCCTGATAAGGCTTCAATAAGCTACAATGGAAAACTGGGTGAATTTTCCCTAAAAGTCTAGGGAGTTTTAGTTCTACTGTGACCAGGTTGATGATCCTTACTACGGGGAAAGGCTCCAAGAATTTTGGTCCCAAGACCAAAGAGCCCCTTTTGACAAAGGCAGGGGTGCCAAATTCACAACTCTCTGTGAAGAGAGTTGGCAGCTGCAATTGTTATATCTGTGGGTGGAGCTATGTAGGACTGCCATCTATAACTTTCCCCGTTGATGCCATAAGTAGATTTACTCATAAAACATTGCTTGAAAATATTCCCTGCTTATATAAAGGTAGAAGATTTTAAAATGTTCCTTAAAAATGAGTGTTCAAGGCAAAATGTATGATGGCTAAACTTTATCTTGGTCGAGATGCAAACCTATGTTTACACAAAAGTAACTCCCATTGAATGCAACCAGCATATCTCGGGGAAGGCATACACCAGATGGCACTGAAATTGCCATTTTTCACTCTGCTGTTTTGATATGGCTACGCTGCCTTGCTATTACTGTGAATAGTTGAATGTTTTTATTAGTACTAAACACAAAACCATTGATATGTAAACTCTCAATGTTTGAAGTTTTAAATGAACTGTTGCTCACATGACAATGATATATGATAGTGCACTTTTATTTGTTGTAACACTTGTTCTTAAAAAGTCTCTTTAAAGTGCCTCAAGCATAATGCATTTCATGAGAAATACAGTTTATTAATGTGTCACTTTTAATGTGGAATATGGATATTATTGGCAAGTCATATAATGTCGCCTTTTTAGTCCTGATGTATGAAGATTTCTTTTTTTAGAAAAAAACCCTCCATTTCAATGTCAGACTGCCGAGTATGATTAGAAAAAAATGATAAGGCAGCTTTTTAAGGATATTGAAGTTTGAATTAAAAACTTCTAACTACTTGGGTCTCTTTATTGCTGAATTGAATAGTAACATCACTTATAGTTCCTTAAATGTTCCTTTATAAAATAGTAGTAGCAGTAGCAGTACGTTTATTACAGTCAAGAACATCCTGCATGAGAAATGTTCTTTTGTTTGCTTCATAGTTTTTAATAGATTGGGTTTTAATAGCTTATATTCAAATATTAATAATATTCAAAGAAAGAAAGTATAAAATAGGTAAAAGTTTATGTCCAATCATAACAGAAGACAGAATGATTAAAAGAATTAGTCCTAGTAGATGAATTTGCATCTCTTTTCATTGCAGAACATAATGTATAGGGTAGACACCTATGCCTGAATAGATATTTATAGAAGAACATCATGCTGAGGAAAAAGGGCTCAGTAGGAATACATGGTTAAACCCTTGGGATAAATTACAACCCTTGTAATTATAGACTTTCCTATAGGTATATACTACTGGCCAACCAGCCAAACAGGGAAATAGATGAACACTTTGTCAATCAGTTAACCGAGGTGTCCATGAAACATGCCACTAGTAATGGAAGACTTTGACTACCCTGACATCAACTGGGAAAAATATTCTGCAGCAAGTAGGAGATCAAACAGGTTCCAGATGTTTCTACCTGACAACTTTGTCATAAAACATGTAGAGGAGAGAACTAGAGGGACAGTTATATTGGGCTTACAGTAATACTTCCTAATAAGGACTAAATGGTTGAAGGAGTAGAAGCTATAGGACCTTAGGGGAAGAGGACCATGTCATATTTGAATTCACCATAATGTAACCACAGGTAACTGAACCAAGTCAACTAGCTTTTTAGATCTTAAGAGAGCTGATTTCAACAGACTAAGAAAAAGATTAGGAAGGATTCCATGAAGGGAAATCCTAATAGGAAAAACATAGACGGGGCACTCATCAAATTTGCAGATGACACCAAACTGGGGGGAAATTGCTAACACTTTGTAAGATAGACTCAAGTTTCAGAAGGATCTTGATACACTTGAGCATTGGGCCCTATCCAAAAATATGCAATTTAGTGCTGAGAAAAGGAAGATTTTTCCTGCCCCTGGTTTCTCCCCAAATGCATAGCTATAGAATAGCCCTTTCCTGGCTCAACACAGTAACTGTGACAGAGATCTAGATGTCCAAGTGGACCACCATTTAAGTGTGAGCCAGCAGTGTGCTGGAGCTTCCCAAAAAGCCAATGCAATCCTTGTGTGCATCAACAGAGGGATAGCATCAAGATCATGGGAAATGACAGTACCGCTCTACTCTGCACTAGTAAGGCCACACTTGGAATACTGCGTCCAGTTCTTGTCGCTATGATGCAAAAATGATACTAAGACCCTAGGAAGTGTGCAGAGAAAAGTAACAAAGATGATAAGTGATCTGGAGGCTAAATCATATGATGAATAGTTAGGGAGCTGGATATTTCTAGCTTATTGAAGAGAAGGACTTGGGGGTGACAAGATGGGAGTCTTCCAGTACTTGAGGAGCTGTCACAGAGAAGAAAGGATTGACTTATTCTCCAAAGCACCGAGGGCAGGAGAAAACATAATGGATCGAAGCTTGTTAAAGAGAGAGCCAATCACAAACTAAGAAGAAATTAATCAGTTGAATAGCTTGCCTCTGGGAGCTGTGAGTAGTCCATCACTGGTGGTTTTCAAGAATAGATTGGACAGTCATTTGATCAGGATGATATAAAGTCTCTTGCCTGGAGCAGAAGGTTGGACTACTAGAAGACCTCTGAGGTCTCTTCCAGTCTTATGATTCTATATTTTATGAAAATTATGAAAGAGCCTCTCAAGAGTCAGCATTAGGATTAATGCCATTTCACTTGCTTATAAACTACCTGGAATTAAAATCTGAAGAGTGAGACTGGTATGTTTCTAATGAAACTTAATATATTTAGGATGGCTTAAACAATACTGGAAAGTACAAAATCGAAATTGATTCCTTTGACTAAATGTGGGTTATGAGTAATAAGTGATGCCTCGGGGGAGAAGTAGAACTAAATCTAATTTCCTATGTAAGTGTACCAATTCTGCTCAAACCAATTTCCTACCATGAAGTATAGTATTTGGGCAACTATAAAAGGGAATTAGACAAATTAATTGAAGCTAATCTGTCCATGGATATAAATCAGAATGGCTTTACCTTTTCTTCTGTTTCTGTGGCAATATAACTTTCATTGCTAATTACTGAGGCACACAACTGGGAATTGTTACTGTGGCCATACCTGCTCAGGAACTTCTATAAATTTCTGCATGCCCAGCATGGCAGCAGAACTTTGGTTGAATTGACTTTTGACCTTTTATATTTGCAAATTGTCTTTGTTTCTCAGATGCTCATAGTTGCAGTCATACAAGTATCTAGGTCAGGGGTAGGCAACCTTGGCTTTTTTTATGACTCGTGGACTTCAACTCCCAGAATTCCTGAGCCAGCCATGCTGGCTGAGGAATTCTGGGAATTGAAGTTCATGAGTCATAAAACAGCCAAGGTTGCCTACCCCTGATCTAGGTGTTTCCCCGTCTTAGTTCACTGAAACTGGTTTCTAGAGAGACAGAATTGGATGGCTACCATCTCTGTCCTGTTTCAGGCCTCAAACTCTCACATAGACACTTGCTGGGTGAGGAAAGCAATTTACTCAAGGTTGAGCAGATAACAGAAGACAAGGGGAGATATGTACAGATAATCCTTGACTTACTATTATTCATTCAGTGACCGTTCCAAATTATGATAAGGCTGAATGAAGGGACACGTGATCCCTTTGACCAATGCAGTGCCATGACAGTCATGTGGTAAAAATTTGGGTGCTTGGCATTGTGCCCACCCTTATTACCATGGGCACTAACCAATCTAGAGTGTAAGAACATCGGGATGATCAGGAGATGGCAGCAAAGAATTAGATTTTCTATCTTTTATCCTGATCTGATAATTCCATGCCCATTTAAACTTTGAACATTACTGTATTTTATGTTTATATTCTATTCTGTATCCCCTTAGAATGATTTAGCTGCTTAGGGAAGGAAGGCATGTGAGAGTAAACTGCAAAAGATAAGCTAATATATATATATATATATATATATATATATATATATATATATATATATATATATATATATATATATGTTTTCTGAGGTTTTCGCGGGTGTTTGTATGTAGGTCTTTGGTTGTTCGGGTTTTCTCCCGCGTAAAATTGGAAGTGTCTTGGCGACGTTTCGACGAAGTCCCATTCGTCATCTTCAGGCTGGTGTTTTCAGCTTCGTGCTTCGAGCAGCAATGTGTGGTCTTAGCTGTTTCTTCCTTTTAACTGCCAGTGGGGGTATGAACTGATTGGGTGGGAGCTTGGCTGTGTTCTGATTGGGTGGAGGTGTGTTCTGATTGGTTAGGGGCGTGGCTGTGCTCTGATTGGCTGGGGGGTTGGCTGTGCTCTGATTGGCTGGGGGAGTGTTCTGTTTGGTTGTGCTCAGGTTAGTCTGAGTTGCAGAGGGGTTTAAGATTTTGGGCTGCCTTGCTATTTTTTGGCTTCGCGTTTGTGGTCGTGCCTCATTTTCATGGAGGGTGTCAGTTTGCTTCGTGTATGGATTGGAGGGCTTTGAAGTGGCTAATGATGCAGCTCTGGTCTGGCTTCTGGTTTGTGGTCGTGCCTCATCATCGGTGTGGCTTTGGGTTTGCGTTTTGCGTGGATGTGTGGTGGTGACATCCTGTGTGGTTTTTGTGAGTGTGGGTCTGGTATCATTTTTTGTATTAGGGAGTCGTTTGTCAATAAGGGCGGGTTTCCAAATGGCTGGTAGGCGGGAGGTATCATCTCGCTTGTTCATGCTGTGTGGGCGTTTTTCTATCTCGATGGCTTCTCTGATTATTCTGTTATTAAATAGAGCTTGGGTTTCAAAGTGTTCAAAGATGCCCCAAACTCCATGGTCTCCCCAAGATACACAAGGAAGGAATCCCACTCAGACCTATAGTCAGCTCCATAGGCTCACCTCTACAAAACCTAGCCAAATTTCTCGCCAAACAACTACAGCCCTATGCAGAATCCATCACCTCACACGTAAAAAACTCATTCCACTTTATAGAGATCATAAAGAAACAAAACTTACAGCCCAGCGACCTACTTGTGAGCTTTGATGTCATATCCCTCTTCACCCAAGTGCCTATCAAAGAAGCCTTGACAGCTATCCAAAACAAATATAACCCCCCCAAACACATCTTAGATCTGACCAACCACTGCCTATCCAACACATACTTCATCTATAATGGACAAAAATACAAACAAACAGAAGGAGCACCCATGGGATCACCCCTCTCACCTGTCATTGCCAACCTCTACATGGAACACTTTGAAACCCAAGCTCTAGAAAAATCGGATCACAAACCCAAACTCTGGCTCAGATACGTAGACGACACCTTCATAATCTGGCCACATGGGAAAGAAAAACTGGACAACTTCCTCACACACCTCAACAGCCTACACCCCAAAATACAGTTCACCATGGAAACAGAAGCTAACAACCAACTTCCCTTCCTGGATGTCTTAGTCTACAAGAAATCCAATGGCTCCCTAGGACACACCATCTACCAGAAGAAAACACACACAAACCGCTATCTGCACGCTCTCTCACACCACCACCCAGCACAGATCAACTCTGTAGCCAAGACACTCATCTCCAGAACAAAACGCTTAGCTGACGAACAACACCTAAAAACTGAACTACACACTCTCACCAATGTACTAACATCCAATGGATTCCATAGAAATAAGATTACAAACCTAATCCAAAAAGAAACCCCCACTAAAATCCAAGACAAAGAACAAGAAAACGGCAAAGCCCTCCTCCCATACATAAAAGGCACCACAGACAGAATCAGTAAGATCCTCCATAAACACAACATCAAAACAGCATTCTGCACAAACAGAAAAATATCCACCATCCTTAGAAACCCCAAAGATAAAATTGAATTAGAAAATCAAGGAGTATACGAAATCCCATGCACCACTTGTCCCACCACATACATCGGACAAACCAACAGAAGAATAAGTGCACGCATTGAAGAACATAAGAACTCAGTCAAAAAAGAGGAACCAACATCTTCCCTGGTCCAACACCTTAAAGCCACAGGACATGAAATTGACTTTAAAAATACCAGAACCATTGCCAAAAGTGAACATTTTAATAACAGAATAATCAGAGAAGCCATCGAGATAGAAAAACGCCCACACAGCATGAACAAGCGAGATGATACCTCCCGCCTACCAGCCATTTGGAAACCCGCCCTTATTGACAAACGACTCCCTAATACAAAAAATGATACCAGACCCACACTCACAAAAACCACACAGGATGTCACCACCACACATCCACGCAAAACGCAAACCCAAAGCCACACCGATGATGAGGCACGACCACAAACCAGAAGCCAGACCAGAGCTGCATCATTAGCCACTTCAAAGCCCTCCAATCCATACACGAAGCAAACTGACACCCTCCATGAAAATGAGGCACGACCACAAACGCGAAGCCAAAAAATAGCAAGGCAGCCCAAAATCTTAAACCCCTCTGCAACTCAGACTAACCTGAGCACAACCAAACATAACACTCCCCCAGCCAATCAGAGCACAACCAACCCCCAGCCAATCAGAGCACAGCCAACCCCCCAGCCAATCAGAGCACAGCCACGCCCCTAAACCAATCAGACAGCCAACACCTCCACCCAATCAGAACACAGCCAAGCTCCCACCCAATCAGTTCATACCCCCACTGGCAGTTAAAAGGAAGAAACAGCTAAGACCACACATTGCTGCTCAAAGCACGAAGCTGAAAACACCAGCCTGAAGATGACGAATGGGACTTCGTCGAAACGTCGCCAAGACACTTCAAATTTTACGTGGGAGAAAACCCGAACAACCAAAGACCTACATATATATATATATATATATATATATATATATATATATATATATATATATATATATATATATTCACGATTAAAAAGGTTAAAAATGTGAACCCTAGGGATATTCATAATAAAATATAAAAATGAACACTAGGGTAATAAAAACTAAAGAAGTTTTAATGGGTTAAAACTATAAAAGTTTTAAAAAGCGCCAAGCTTTCGCCGTCACCTGCCGGCATCCTCAGGGCTGGCGTGCCAGAGAATGAGAAGGTCTTTTTATAGGCGTGCCGAGGTTTGCACTCGGCTCCTTGATCTTGTGGGGCCTGATTGGTTCAGCCGTGTGTAGTTGGCCTGCGCTTTTTTTCTCTTCTTAGTTGTATTTTTATCCTCGTCCGTCTCCAGTTCTCCCAACCTCAGATTAGCTGAATGGCAATTCCAGTTATTTCGGTTGCTTTCATGTTCCGATTTCCCCTCAGGCTTGGGTGGTGGTGGACGTTCCAAGTTCCTTTCTCCGCCCCGTTCTGTCCGGTTGCTACTTTTAGAGACCCATATATTTCCGGTCTCAATGCTTTCGGTTTTAATATGTTTATCATCCTGGTAATCCCGTAAATTGTTACGAGTCTGGTATAGCGTGGGGGGGTATTCCGCATGGTGGAGGGGTCGTCTCTTGTTCGTTGTCATGCCCAGCTGTCTCGCACGTGTCTTACTCCGAGTGCTCAATCCTAGGGGTGTGTGCACAGTCATCGGGGCGCGTCCCTCCTGGTTACCGTGTTCTTCCTTAGTTCTCCCCTTTTTTACCTTGTTGGAAGCGCTCGCGTATGTTCAGGTGACGGCGAAAGCTTGGCGCTTTTTAAAACTTTTATAGTTTTAACCCATTAAAAACTTCTTTAGTTTTTATTACCCTAGTGTTCATTTTTATATTTTTTATATATATATATATATATATATATATATATATATATATATATATATATATATATATATATATATATATAGGGATTCTGCAGAGATGTAAGGATAAAAGTGACAGAATAAGAATAATTTAGTTTGAATAAATTCAGTGAAATTTCTCTTGTCCTTTTTGTGTATACTGAACATTATGCATACATGTATGTGCGTGTGTATGTGTGTGTGTGTGTTTGTATGTATGTATCTACAAGTTGTCCTTGACTTATGACTGCAATTGAACCAAGAATTTTTGCCGCTAAGCAAGAAATTTGTTAAATTAGTTTTGCCCCATTTTACAACTTTTCTTGCCACAGTTCTTGAGTCAATCACTGCAGTTGTTAAATTAGGAACACAATTCTTTAAGTGAGTCTGGCTTCCCCATTGACTTGTCAGAAGGTCGCAAAAGATGATCACATGATCCTGGGACACTGCAACCGTCATAAATATGAACCAGTTGTCAAGCATCCAAATGTAAACACATGACCATGGGGATGCGGCAGTGGTCATAAGTGTAAAAAAGAGTCATAAGTCACTTTTTTCAGTGCTTTTGTAACTTTGAATGTCACTAAACAAACTGTTGTAAGTGAAGGACTACCTGTATATGCAAGGTTATTTTGCACAATGTTTCCATTGTAGGATAATGAAAATATAATTATGTCACAAAGTAAATTTCTATTATCTCTCAAAATATGAATTGTACAAGCATGTGCTCACTCCAGCATACTTACACACTCATATGTATATATTTTCAGCCCACAGATCTATCCCCAATAATCAATTTAACTACTTAGATTCAGATTTTGTCATGTTTAGAGTAGTCCCAGTAAAATCAGAAAGTGCGCTTTTAATTCCAGATCTAGTCGGATTAGACATTTTAAAAAGAATGTAAAGAAACTGGCCAGGACAACAAAAACTCATTTTAATGCAGGATTTTGGTTCTCCAGTCGTGAACCAGATGCCCCTAAGAAGCCCTCAAGGAGAAAGTAAAAAGCATTTTATGGCTGCAGGTTTTCTAAATGAATTACTGTATGCTTACTGGGGAACTAGCATAGTTTGAACTGAAGGCAATCTACTGTCAACTGAAGTCTTACAAAAGAGGCCAGAATTAATATTTTTTAAAAAAATCTATGTCTAAATATAGATAGCCTTTCTTGGCCCTCTTTTAAAATAGTGCGCACATCCCCTCAGAAATCACACCCACGGAAATGGACTTGAAAAAGTTCCAAAGACTTCAGGCTTACATTCTTAGATGCTACAAGAAAACTGTGCCAAGAACTGACCTGGAAGATGGATCCATCTGTTAACCACTTTATCAACACCCAGAAAAGTTCTACCGTAACATATTTAATCACAGAAATCTTGCAGAACTTTGCTTTGGGTCCTATGTTTTTAGAGGTGCTCGGGAAATACTGGGTATGATAACCTCTCTTATATTGTCGCACTGTGGAAGGCAAAAATCACAGAACTGTGTCTCACTTACAGGGGAATTCACTGAAGAAAGCAATTACATTTGGAAGCGTTAGGGGTAAAAGAACACCAGGCAACCAAAGAACATGGTGGCTGGATACTATCAAAGCTGACATCAGCCAGAGCATAGAACAACTCAAAGAAGTAGTGCAAGGTCGGAAAACATGGAGAGACCTGGCTCATAGAATTGCCAAGCATTGTGACATAACTCAATGGGTATCATCATCATCATCATCATCATCATCATCATCATCATCATCCACTCTATTAATTCTTTTGCTCTTCCTCTTGTCCAGTGGAAGCATTTTACTTTCTAAACAGCGTGTGTGGCTCTTGAAGCTTTGAAGCTCCATGTTCAAAACACTGGAATCCATTTCAGTCCACACATCAAAAAATTTCCTTTATTTTACATTGGGAACAGCACATGGGAATGCCAACTCAGACATTTATGCTCCTAATTACTTCACCAGAAATGCAAATCAAGTAATTACTTGCAACTACAGTTGATTTTATCTGCAGGAGTATGAGATTGACTGGGCTCTTGAAATACGTTTTACAAAGTTTCACCTTTACAACAGGATATTTTTGAGCAGTATATAATGTTGTGCTTGGAACAAATCAGGCTGTAGGTGATGGTGGAATGTCGATGTATTGAAACATGAGTCTGATTCAATCATGGCAATAATGGATATAAGTCTGATTTTTATAAGTATAGCAGCACTTCACAGAAAGGGTGTTTTAAACTAAGATTGTGTTGAACCTCTTGAATTTTCCTGTGCATGGAGATTGTGACAGTCCACCTTACTTGAAAATTTGTTCAGATTTTCTTTGGCTAGTGTTTTTGAGTTTATTGTTTCTTTTTTAAAAAATAAGTTTTTATTGAGTACAAAGAAAAAAAAGGATTAAAAACATTGAACATGGTAAATCATCTTTGACTGACATCTCAGTCCATATTGTACATTAATTACATATAATATATCTATATACAAACTGTACATTTCTGGTCTCTATCTTAACTTATCTTTTTATTTGTGACCTCCATTTTTTCCCCCTCCATCTATAAAATTTATTGTTTATTGTTTCAATGAATGGGAATATTGGCATTGTTATTTTTTCTTCTTCTTTACTCTGAAACCTTTTAGGCTGCATGTACTTCTTGAAAAACAAGAAAGCTTAAGCAAAAGACTGGAAATATGATGTACAATGGGACTGTGTTCCTCATTTCTGTAGTAAATATTTCACCAATGCAAGTTACACCAAAATATTTTTTTTCCTTAACAAAAGAACACAGTATCTAGTCAGTAGAACTGAGTATGCTTCAAAAATGATATTGACAAGGGACTTTAAATCTTGTGTGAGCTTTGCACCTCTTTGCTATTCATTTGAGCCAGTGCTTTTCAGTTGTATGCTGGCTGGGGAATTCTGGGAGTCGAAGTCCACACATCTGAAAGTTACCAAGTTTGGAAAACACCGATTTAAGCAGTTATGACTGTTTTTAAGCTTATGGGTTGACCTGAAAAATGGTGCGGCTGCAGCAAGAGTTGTATTATGAATCAGCTTTTTAAAGCAGTGGCAACTTCTCTCTCTCTCTCTCTCTCTCTCTCTCTCTCTCTCTCTCTCTCTCTCTCTCCCCCCTCTCTCTCTCTGTGTGTGTGTGTGTGGAGAGGTTCTGCTTTAATGAGCAGAGAGGTGATGTCCTCACAGTACTTTCTCTAGCTCCTTTTTGAAGCATGCACATCCCTGATTGACAAAGGCTCTCTACAGGATGAAAAAGTCTTTAATTCATAAATGTATTTATTTATTTTATTTATTTAAGGCAATGTACAGGGCCACCCAACTCATTCCCAGCAAGCTTATAAAGATAAAAACCCAATATAAAAAAGAATAAAAATCAACATCCCCTCCCTCTCGTTTCTAAATAGAGAAAGATGGTAGAATTTAAATTTCAGGTTTCCAGCTGTTTCAACTCTCTTCTTGCTTCCACACACACACACACATTGCTTCTGAAGGAAAAATATACAGGTAGTCCTTGACTTACAACAATTAATTTAGTGACCATTCAATTTATTTTATAATTTAGTGACCATTCGAAGTTACAATGTCCCTGAAAAAAGTGACTTATGACTGTTTTTCACATTTACAACCGTTGCAGTATCCCCATGGTCACATGATCAGAATTCAGATGCTTGGCAACTGGCATGTACTTATGACGGTTGCAGTGTCCTGGGGTCATGTGATCCCCTTTTGCAACCTTCTGACAAGCAAAGTCAAGGGGGAAGCCAGATTCACTTAACAACTGTATTACTATCTTAATAACTGCAATGATTCACTTAACAGCTGTGGAAAGAAATGGGGCAACATTCACTTAACAACAGTCTCGCTTAGCAACATAAATTTTGGGCTCAATTGTGGCCGTAAGTCGAGGACTACCTATAGGAGCTCTTCTTTTTGGATTATCACCTCTGACATACAGCTTAACCCCCTGCTCAGTCTTGTGGAGTAGCGCATCCCTGAAATGGGACTTAACTCCCATCAAACTCAAACATATCTCAGCTTAATTCAATTTTGAGTCAGCCCTCATGATTATGGTTCACATAAAACTAGCATCAAACAGAACAATTCTTAGAAGCCCTCCTAAATAGATTCCAAAATAGAGACATTGTTAATTGTATGCATAATCCTTCCTTTGCAATATACTTCCCATTGTTGAAGAAAGCTTAAGGAAGTGCCATAAACAGGAGCAACCACTCAAGATATAAAAGAAGAGTCCATGAAAAGGGGTAGGTCTCTTTACATCTTTGATCCTAGCCAGGTACTGGTGCAAATATCACTGCAGAATAATCACTGTGAAATGATGATCTTGTGAACTCCGCTGACTTCAAAGAGCTACACTGATTTTATGCTAAGAGTTTGCCTGCATTAAGGAAGAAGAAACTTGCTATGGCAATTTGCCTCTAAACTTCATTATCTTGTCAGTATGATAGCATTGTCCATATTGTTGACTTCAGTATAATTAAATGCGGAGGATTTTTTTTTTCAGAAAAAAAGAAATCAAAGGGGTCTTTTTATTATTTTCTAGTGTATCTTTGCAAACTAGGCATTATATGAAACGAAGCATACAATTCAATACAGCTGACCTTGACTGCAGTTGGTATAGATAGTATATGACAAATTTGAGACTGATATGAGATGGTTACATTGGGAGAGCTAAATGATAGCCTCCTGCAATAAAACTTACCACTTTTATTGTGCTATTAGTGTTAAGATAGAAATGTTGCCTGTTATTTTTATTTTTTTTAAAAACCCACATGCAAATTTACATTGAATTATATGTTAAAATACACATTAGCATCCTCTTCTAAATCTGAATTTCTAGACATATTATTTCCTTTGTGGGAAAGCAATATAAAATAGGATCTCTACAGATTTATTTTGCTTTCTTGGTGTTAAGAGCTTTGAGAAGTACATATGAAAGCTATTAGCTGAGATCCCACGTATAGATTAGTCTAGAAGAATCTTTTCTAATGCTCATATAGGCTGGGATGTTGAGATCTGAGTCCCAGACTATTTGAATCAGGTTAGAAAAAGGAGTTCTAGGGTTATTGTCAAATGCGGTATGAAAATGTTCATCAGTCCCAACCAACCTAGTGAATCGCTGGCCTGATGGACATTTTAACTATGTGTGCATTTCTAAAAACCCAGTTTGTTTTGCTGCCCCTTTGAAAAGGCAGTTTTTAGATCTAACCCTTTCTCTATAGGATTTGTAAAAATTAAAAACAATTTTCAAAGGAAATCAGACTTGCGCTTAATTTTTTTTTTGCATACTAGCCAAAGAATCACTTCCAGCTTAAACACATACACACACAAAAAGACTATCCTACCTATAAAGCATAGGGCCTAATACCTTTTGAATCTTTTTCTTAAGTGCTTTTTGGAATAAGCATAGGACATACAATCTCACTGATGGGGAAAAGATCAATCTCTCAATCCCTCTGTAGATCTTTTTTTGGGGGAAATGGGGTATCCAGGACAAAGATTATCCAGGATTTGTCAGTCCCAATTCCATCACAAATTCTTGGTTGAAAACTCAAAATCCGTTCCTAGAGGAACGTTACGTTGAATTATGTTAGATCCTTAATTGAGAAGATACTAGTCAGGGAAGGTGAGCCTTGTTCAATTTTCCAAACATACATTACCAACTTTTAATAGTCTTTGCCCAGCTTGCTTCCAATATCAAAACTCAGGTAGGGAGAAAAAAAAGACCCAGGGACGAAATAAGCTTCAGCAAAGCCATCCCTGTCCCTTCTTCCCTCTCTTGTTTTATTATCTGAGTTGAACAGATCAGAGTTTAAATGAAAAAAAAAATCTGTCCCTTCACATCACCCCTGGCCGCCAACTTCCTTTCCTCAATGATGCGTTATTCTGACAGAGAAAGCATCTGAGGCAATGGTACATTTATCATGGCTGAAAGCAAGTGGCAAAACAGCAAGGAGCAGCGTTGTCCCAGATTGTGGCTTGATCTACTCCGTTTTGATTTGCGAGATGTGCAGCGTCAGTCTTGGGAGAGTTGTTCTGGGAGTAAATAACATCTGCTGTACGACAGGCTGGCAGAACCTATTTGTAGTATAATTAAACAGCAATCATTTTGTTGGAGAGTAAACAAGAAGATAAACAGTCCATGAATTAACAAGTACAGCACCAGGGCATTGTTGGTGCGTTGGTTTTTTTTTCTTTTTTTTCCTTCCTTTTTTATCAGTACAGAAGATTCTAAAATATACTTGCCATTTCTTTCTACCAAGAACTCAATCCAGTGCCCAATTAGAAGACGTACATCTAGGCAGAGGCATGACTAATCTTGCCATTTTCTCCTGGGATATATCCTTATTCCCCTCCAATCCTTCTTGTTTCCTTTCCTGAACCAAGGCAAATATACCTGTCTCAGGATAATGTTGCAGGATCCAATCTAAGTCAGTCATGGGTCAAAGTTTTGTCTTCCGAGCTTTCAGACTTGTGCTGGAGCCCATCCTCAAAAAACATCTCACTGTCCAGAAAATGTGCACTTGGCTGTTCTATGCCTATGTGGTGCCTGGTTGTGTGTGGCTATTAGTTGTTAATTGGGGTGTTGATAGCCAGTTATTAAGTCATTAGTTGTTTCCTTGTGCTGCAGTGCCCTCCAGCTCCTAACTAACTGGTAAGTAAGTAACTCATGGTAAATCAGCACACCTGTTGACTGACAAGAGGCCCATTTCCCAGATTTCAATCAACAGGCCCCTTGTCAGTCAACAGGAGTGCTGATGACAAATATATTGACAAAAAAAAAAAATAACTATCTCAAGATATTTAACCAATCAGATACAAAGATTAAATATTAAAATGCTGATTCTTGCCAGACCCAAATTTTGCATTAATGTTTCATCAGATTTCCTTCCGCAGCAATTCTGAATATGCTCTTTTTTTTTTTTTAAAAAAAAAATCATTTTATTTCATTAGATTTAGATGCCCTCTGACTTCAGGGCAATTCTGTGTGGTTATTTTTTTTTTTATCCGCTTGGTTTTCCTATGGGGAAAAAAAGTGAACAGGTTTCACAAGAGATATGTACCTTAGCCTTATTTCATTCCTTAGCTGAATAATTCAATTTTATGCAGAATCCAACTGTTGCCTCCATCAAAGATAAATGTGGTCATTCTTGAAAGATAGAAGGGCAGTCCAAGAGCACAGAATTAACATGCAAAAAAACTCCTGGTTGGTCCAATCCCCGACAGTTCTTGGCAAGGTTTAGAAAAAAACTCCTTTCAGAAACCAGATAGCGTAGACTGAAAAAGGTCACCCAGAATCTTCCAGATGTTTTAGACTCTATTATTCTCAGCCAATATAGCCAACATTCAGGATTTATGGAGTTGCCATCATAAACAGCTGGAACATGCCATGTGGCATGCTTTAAGTGGGCTCTTACTGAGCTAGGAGTCCACATCTGTTATTTGGTGTCCTTCCTATAGTATAATAAGTACTTGTGTATACTGCTGTATCGTACTATTTTACTCCATAAGCATAATAGTCCTTATTGTAATATAGTAGTCCTTACTGTAATATAGTAGATACTCATGTACAATGTATGTTATGTATTACTTCCAAAGTATTTGTATGTAACCTTAAAAGAAAATGGCGCTATCTTTGGGTTCTGAACTCATGGACTGTATGCACACTCTCATAAATATGGATTGCGGTCCAAGAAACTTCCAAAAATTCTGATCAAGTTTTACTACAATAACAATTATTACACCCATAACTGGAGAACAATAATCTCAGCTACAATTTAATTGTATTGTAAATGAAAAAAAAAATCAAATGTAGTTTTTATCCCTGTTCCACCAGCTACTTCTTGGCTGATGCCTTTAATATGCAGTTTAAATACCAAGTTGGAGTGGAATATGTTGACTTATGAAATAATTGAATTAAGGGGGATTGGTTGCTAAAGTGATGTATTCAGATTTGCATCCTTTCTGCTGGGTAATAAGTGCAATAAAGTTGTTTGATTTGATTTGCACCCTGCCTTTCATCCAGGAGCTCATGATGTCATACATAGCCCTCTGTCTTTCCATTTTTCTCTTCAACCACAATTGTGAGGCCATCTGGACTGAGAGAGAAGGACTGGACCAAAATCATCTAGTAAGATATTCAGGCTGAAGATGGACTAGTACCTATGTCTCTCCAGTGTTAGTCCAATATCTTAGTCACCTACATCTTACTAGTTCTCAATGTGCACTTAACCTAATAATTCCTTCTTGCTCATTCCATATTTCTCCTTATTATTTCTTTATTATTGTATGTGTATGTGTAGTGTATGGCAGTGTTACATTAGCCAGGAGATCACAATGCTAAGACTGATAGTAGTTTGGCTGCCTAAGAATGCTAGCCAATTTGGTTCATGCTTGTGTGTTTTCCAAGCTAGCCCCACACCAGAAAGAAAGGTGAATGGCATCCAGCAGCATCATTCAGGCCCTTCTCTATCCACTAAAGTCACCTCACAAACAGATGTCGTATCCAGGAAGATCCAGCATCAGCAGGATTCTTACTGTCTGCATGAAGCACTAGCTCCTCTTTCCACTGAAGTGGTACCTATTGATCTACTTGCATATAACGTGCTTTCGAACTGCTAGGTGGGCAGAAGCTGAGGCAACTGAAAGGAGCTGATCCTGCTAGGACTCAAACTGCCAGAACAGAGACCATCTCCAGGGTCATTAAGCCACTGAGTCATCATGCCCCCATTGTATTCCTCCTAAACACACACTTCTGCACTTGGATCTAGCCATGTTTCTGCTATTAATGTTTTCTTCTTTGAAACATTCTCTGTCTTGACCCTGGCTTATTATCTGTCAGGAAACATTCTGGCAGTTACTATCATAAGTTGTGGCACAGCCTGATCTGCTTGCCTGCCATGCTTATGTTTGTGCCTGACTGAATGAAAGTGGAAGAACGATTATGAGGAATGCTTTCCTTACTTAAAACGTCCCACTGCTCTAGTGAAAGTGTAAGATGCAGTTCTATTTGTAAACAACTGAAGCGTAATATCTGCAATATATCATGTAAAGGTATAATCACTGTCAAAATGACAAGGCAGCATCAGAGGAACTGACTGCAGTAATTGACAGAAATGGTGATCAGGCTCCAAAACTGTTTTCTGATTGCATATTCATGATCCTTCCCTATAATATACAGCAGTTACTGTGTGAGTTATTCTAAGTGGCTGTTTTAACATCACTAGACTGACACTTTGTACTCTGAGATTTGCAAGTCTAATCTCAAATAGGGGTTGCTCTCAAGATGTCTAACTCTTCAAATGCGGACTTAGCTGGGAAGCACATTAGAGAACATACAGGCGTAAGAACAGCTGCTCCATTTCTTCTTTCACTGGTGGATGATGCTGGTTAAAACTCTGCAGGCTTTTTATTTTACTTTCCTTGTATCCTTGTGACCCTTGCTTGCACCATTCCAAGCCTCAGCTCCAAGGAGTTCACAGGTTTGGTTGACCATTAGTGATCCCTGTACCAAGTCACCTGGCTTTGACCTGCCTCACTCTGTCTGGATGAAATTGACCAGAATTTGGTGTGATGATGGAAGAGGTCCCCTTGTTGCGACTGTGGTGCTGATAAGCAAACAATGAAACATATTGCGCAAGATTGGTCATGATGTACATTCTCTGGTTCCCTAGAACATCTGCACAAAGCAATGCCAGAGGCTGGATAGCTGAATTGGACATCCTGTTGTGAGGGCACTGCTATACCGCTGTAGAAATTTTGTATATAATTACGTGGATTGTGTGTATATGTTTACTCCTCTTCTGTCATGTTACCATCATACATTAAATAATAATAAATAACAGGTTAGGTACAAATGGGACTTTTCTCAAGTTCTGGAGGAGTTTACAGAAAGCTGGGGGCTTCTTAACATTTTAGGATTCAATCACCATGTACCAGCAAAGATGGATTTTATGGTATGTTTTGTCAAACAATGACTCCAGTTGTGGCATTGAGTAGAGTCTACTTGTATCAGTATTTAGTTAAAACAAAACCCAAAACTAAGCCATACAATTATATGGAAGTAACATATAAAGGAAGAAAAATGCTAACGTACAACATCCATTTTCTTCTGTTCTGATTTTTCCCTACATACTCAATCTGCTCTCATTTTCCAGTCACCTGAGAATTGTGCTTGTTTTTTTTCATATCCCTACCCAACCTGAATACCCTTTCTTCCCTGTATTTATGCCACATAATTTCTTTTTATCTTATCACCAATCCCTTTATTTCTTTTTCTCTACACTTAGGCTTTCATAACCTTCATATGTCTGGGAAGAGATTTTATTAGTAATAGGTTTCACGCATGACTTGGGAATAAGTTTCACGGAGCTTCGTGGGCCTTCTGAGTAACACATTTAAAATTAAGTTTAATTAACTGTGAGGTGTTCAAGCTTCCTCTGGTAATATAGTCAGACCAAAAGGCAAAGGAACAATCATTTTACTAGCAGGGACCATCTACAGCTTTGAAAACCTTCCTCTGAAACTGTCCCACATTTAGTTGGCTCCCCAGGAAGACTATATAGAAAAAAATCAGGACTTTGTTGCATCTCCCTGGAGTCCCTTCTTTATTTCCCAGTTCCATTTACAACATAGAGCATATTTTGTAAGATGAGGGGAGAATATGGGGCTCCAAGGCAGAGGTAGCCATATTGTCTTATTGAAATCCTTTTTGCCATAGCATTTTGAAGTGGACAACTTCAGATGCAGACTATATTGCAAGCCCTAAAATAAGCACGTTAAAAAAAAAACCCTAAGATTTTCTTTCTATTTCTTCCCAAGAATGAACTTTTGTGCATATGTTTGATGTGGCTTCACCCAATCTGGGGCCCTCACCACCCCCAAATGTTTGCTCATTCCAAAATACAAAAGACCACATTGCCTCTCCTGTGAGTCACCTCCTCCCTGCCACCTTCAAGATGGACAACCATTTTAGGATCTGTAATACCTGGCTTGGCATATTTTTTTTCTTTACATTTTTTGGGGGAGGGGGGTATTTTAAATTTAAATTATGCTCATTGCCTTTAGCATGTCATTCAAAAGTAATGCACAGCTCTTGGCTGCCAAAAAGTTATCCAACCTGAAATATATTTCTACGGCATGGAGATCTTTGAAGAGGCTAACAGTGTCTTATTAGTCTAAAAGGCAATCTGAATTCAGATGTTCCCCAAACCAATGCATAAAGAGACATGTCGAACAATTTCAGTTGAACATCTCAAAATATATGAACAACCTCACCCCAGAGCTTTCTTTTTATGGGGATTAAGCATCATTTGTTGGTTCTCATCCCGTTCATGACTGACTGCAACCATATTTCTGCTGCTTATCTGACATCTGATGAACCAGGGCTTGAAATGAATGGCATCAGCATGTAGATATTGCCCCCATCAAGATTCCTAAATTATTATTTTTCAGAACCAGACATTGGTTTTCATTCAAAAGTTATAATTACAGGTGATAAGGCGAAACCTAAAAGGACTTGTAACATCAATGCCTTGGGATGAGAAGCAATTCTTTTCTCTGTTCACTTCTGGAATAGTGAAATACACTTGACAGTATCTAAGTCTTCCTATTAGAAAGTCAATCCAGAAGAAGACCAAACAGCTGCTGAAATGTCCAGCAGAATTAGTATGTTTGCACTTTGGCCATCCTTATCCCTGTGTAGATCATTCAACATGGTGATTAAGACCATCTCTGTTCCAACATAAGGCTTGAAACCAGATTTTAATATCACCTGAAATGCCCTTTCAGAGGCAGGTGGCCATTGAACAAAGTAGAGGGATAATACTAAATGGAAAAAAAATCTTTATGGCAGTCCCAAAAAAAGTAAGATGGTAGTCATAGTGGTATGATCAAAGCCCCACCCCTCTTCTTGACAAAGGGGTGAAGCTTTGATCATGCTGCTGGGACTACATATTACCTTTCCCCCTATAGATGCTGGTGTCATGGCCTTAATTCTTCCTACCTCTCAGATTAGCTTCTTTAAAAAATATGGCTACTGCTTATATCTTCCTAGCCATTTGTTAGTTTGAC
Source organism: Crotalus tigris (assembly GCF_016545835.1). Classification (NCBI taxonomy): domain Eukaryota; kingdom Metazoa; phylum Chordata; class Lepidosauria; order Squamata; family Viperidae; genus Crotalus; species Crotalus tigris. Next base: position 415,108 of record NW_024097540.1, on the reverse strand, counting down.
CCCGAAAAGTGTGGGAGCTGCCAGCAAAGCATCTTGGTGGCTATAGGAACGGTCAAGTTTTTTTTTTTTTTGACTTTAAAGGTGGAGATATTAGATTTCTCTTCCCATCTTATTTTTAGGCATATATGATTCAGGAAAGCCTCTCAAAGATAGACTGAATAGGGCTACATCTCCTTAGTACTGTAAGTACAAATAGTTCTTGACTTACAATCATTCGTTTAGTGACAGTTCAAAGGGAAAGAATGGAAGCAACGCACACAGGCCAACCGTAACTAAAGTCTTATGAATTGATTATTAAGACACTAGTGAAACGCCTTCAGACCAACAATCAAGGAAGCAATACCCTAATCAGGAAAGTGCCAAAGAGCCATTAGTAAACAGCCCAACCAAAGAATGCCTAAGACCGCCCCCACCCACCCACCCAGACAGGAAAGACACCAGAATATAAATTGACAGCAAACCTCAGACCTTACTAGCCCTGATGATGTTACCTAATTAGGTAATGAAACATATACAAGAAAACAAGCAAGCTCAGAGAGCACCAAGGACCCCTTACTAGTGAAATACCTCCAACACACACAGGTCTTTCAAATTACATGAGCTGTAGCAAGCCAAAAAGACAACACTGTACTAATACTCATCCTCATCCCTTACACACATAACAGATACAGTAGGTTTCAGGCGGAAAGGGAAAATGTATCATTCAAGTGTGAAATAAAATCCAGTCAATATACAATTCCCAGTGCAGCATGTTAAAGATCTATTGTAGTTGTGCAACATACGACAAAAACTTCCTAACTTCAAAACTTCTTTCATCAAGACAGATGGACCTTGACTTGTGTTTAGTGGCCGTTTGAAGTTACGACAGCACTGGAAAAAAAAGTGACTGATGGCCGTTTTTTTCACACGACCACTGCACATGACCAAATTTGAATACTTGTCAACTGACTCATATTTAGGACGGTTGCGGTGACCCCCCTTTTTGTGACCTTTGGATGAGCCAGATTCGCTTAACAACCATGTTACTACAACTGTGGTGGTTCACTTAACAATTGTGGCAAGAAAGGTCGTACAATGGGGCAAAACTCACTTAATAACTGTCGCACTTACTGACAGAAATGGTGAGCTCAATTGTAGTCGTAAGACAAGGACTACCTGTGCTGTAAGATTTCCAGGCTCTCGAAAAGACCAAGTGTCAACCAAAGTTAGAAATTACCTACTGTATTTCTTCCTATTGCTTATATAATAAGGTTTAACAAGACTTTCTCCTGGTACACCAGAGGAAGAATTATTAATTAGTAATCGTTCTCTTCTTGTTGCTGGCACAATTCATGAAAATATCAGAGACTCATATTTGGCAGGTTCCAATAAAACTATTAGGTTTATCCCATAAGCATCTTACATAAGTGGGAGCTTTGCTTAGGGTTAGTATCTGTTGTCTGCTGTCTCTTTTCTTTCTTTTCAAGAGGACATTGAGACTATCCAATTTTTCAAGACGTAATCATTTCATTAGCCCGATCTTTCCTGCACATCTGTGCACTTACAAGGACATCTGTCTACTTGCTTCCCTTTTGTAGATGCTCGCATCACCATAAACCTGTTATTTTCAAGGGTCTTTTACAAGCATGAAAGATCATCATACAGCATTGGGCAGCCTTTACCAGCAGTGCTGGCAAACCACACAGGGCAGTCACCATGTGGTGGCAGTGGTGGGTTGTGTAGGTTTCAAAGTGAGGTCTCCAGTAGTGTAAATTCACTGTAAAGAAAAGAGAGATAGCAGATAAGCTCACAAATGCTAAGAGGATACTGCATGTATGGTAGAAACTCTATAATTAATTTATAACGGTGCCTCTTCACTAGAGCAGCTTGTGCAGGCTGTCTTTCTTTCTTTGTTTCTTTTTAATAATTTGTTTTGGCAGTCCCAAATAGCAGTTCAAAAGCATCTGCGGAAGTCGCATTGAAAAGAAGAGGCGATATCTTTGCTTCTGGCAAAAATCTTGGCTTTTTCCCTTTCTCTCACTTACAGGGAATATTTACTTTATTACTATTTTTTAAAACCATGAGATGAATATTAAGAACCCAGTTACATTCATACCTACATACTTGTTAGGGTATTCCCTTTTGCTATAAGCAATGATTATTTAGAGACCAAAAAAGGAAGAGGAAACAGGAAGCCAAAGAAAGGGAACGGAAGAAAAAAAAAAAAAAAGGAAAATAAAGGAAAAAGAAAAGGAAATATACCTGAAATGAAATGAGAGCAGCATCATTTGTACCTTTTACAAACTGTCCTTATTTCCATACTGTGCATATTATGCTTCATTTTTCTTGTCAAATCACAGGTACTTTAATGCTCGATATGTTAATTTTTCAGATCCAAGCTCCTTGTTGCAGTATACAATCTATCTAATATTTTCTGCAAACCATCTGGGTTCTCAGCTAACCACACAGCATGATCTGCATTGAAAAAATACATACTCGTTCCCCAACCAATGGGTTTCTAAACATTGCCAAAAGCATTCTTTTTTTTACTTTGATTCATAAAATTTTAAATAAGTAAGGGACTTGAGGTATCCTTGTCTTACTTCCTGCTCGGTGTCGAACCATTTACTTTCTATTTATTCTTGTGGAGGTTTTACTTCTATCAAGCAAAACAGAGGCCCCCAACTTTTTGGGCACCAGGGACCAGTTATGTGGAGAGAGGTTTTTCTGCAGACCGGAGGGGGCGTGGTTTTGTGTGCTGCCTGCATCCCGCGGATGGGGCTTTGCTTGTTTGTGCAGCCCGGTTGCTGTCATGCTGCAGCCCGGTACTGGTCCACAGATCGGGGGTTGGGGACCCCTGATTTAAAATATATAAAAGAATAAAAAATAAATTAAAATAAAAAAATAAATTAAAATAGAATAAATATATTTATCCACAAAGCAACCTCATCTTCATGCAGAATTTTCATAATTAAAGCCTATGCATGATAGCTTTCTCTTCATCACTGAAAATACACTAAACTTTCTCACAGTGATATATTTCTACTAAAGAGCAAAATTCTGGAGGTCAGAATTCTGTCAAACATCTTCCTTTAGTAATGGAAGTTAATAAGCTTAAGAAGCTCACTTAATAAGCTAATCCCCCTCCAGTTTTTGCGTTGACTCTTACTTTATATAGAGCAGTGGTTCTCAACCTTTTTAATGCCGCGACCCCCAACCGGTCGTAAGTCAAGGACTACTCAACCAGCCGTAAGTCGAGGACTACTTAACTGGTGCAGCACCGTTTGCAGAATGGGACTTTTGGCGGGCTCAGCAGGGCAGAGACAGCCTGGACAATTCCTATTGGCTTTTGAAAGCCAATAGAATTAGACTCTATTCAAGAGAGTCTATTCTATTGGCTTTCAAAAGCCAATAGAATAAAAGGGAGTAGCACAGCTAAGGAAAAGGGGAAAAAAAATGGCGGACTGCGTTGTTTGGCGACCCCCGTGAAATGGTCGTTCGACCCCAAATGGGGTCCCGACTCACAGGTTGAGAACCACTGATATAGAGGAATAGTACAGGTAGTCCTCAACTTACAACAGTTCATTTAATGACCATTCGAAGTTGCAAAGGCATTGGAAAAAGTGACTTATGACCATTTTTCACACTAGTGACCATTACAGCATTCCCCATGATCATGTGATTTACATTCGGGATGCTCGCCAACTGACTCACATTTATGATGGTTGCAGTGTCCCTGGGATCACGTGATCCCCTTTTGCAACCTTCTGACAAGCAAAGTTAATAGGGAAATCAGATTCCCTTGACAATCATGTTACTGACTTAAAAACTGCAGTGATTCACTTAACAACGCTGGCAAGAAAAGTAGTAAAACAGGGCAAAACTGACAAATTTCTCACTTAGCAAGCTAACTTCTGGGCTCAGTTGTGGTCGTAAGTCAAGGACTACCTGTAATAGCATGATTCCATTCTTCAGGAACAGATGCAGTCTTCACATATGCTAAACGCAGCCACAGCATGAATCATGCACACCCCTGTTTTAACATTTCCTCAGTTACACCTACTGCCTTGCTACTTTTCTACATTCTCATAGCATTTATGACTTCCTTTTTATCATTTTTTTTCTTGGGCACCACATTTAGAGCAAACATTTCAGTTCCACTCTTTGACATGCCACTATTATTCTCATATAAATCTCTAAAATGTACTTTGAAACATTCCGTCACTTCAATTTCAGACCAAATTATTTCGCCACTTTTATTTTTAATTCTGTTCACTCTTCTGTGGGCTGCTAGCCTAGCAGTCTTCGCCCACTTCCAAAACAGCTTTCCAGCAAAATCACTTCAAGTTTCTCTGCATTTTTTTAATCGAACCATTGCTTTTCAGCAATCTTTTCCTTTCTATAAAGATTGTAAATATGTTTCTCTTATTTTAATCTTTTGCAACAATTATTCTCTTACGTCCCTTTGTTTTCATCCACGGCCTCTTTCGCTTCATCATTCAGTCAGGTATGCATTTTCCTATTTCTTATTAGCATAACAGCTTCTTTGTAACATAGTTCTTTTCACTCTGACCCAAGCAATTTGTTTATGCTGACTTCCCATTCAGTCTGTAGAAGGTTAAATATATTAATGCATTTTCATACAGGGTACATACATTCATTCATTTTGCTTTCAATCGCCTTCAGAGGAATCTGCAAGGAGAGCGGTAAAAAAAAATCAATATGACAGCTGCTTCTTTGTAGGTGAGATGTATGTAAATAAGAGGCAGAACTTTGATTACATGGTCATGACTTTTGTGACATTTCCTATAAATCTCCTGTAGGAGATGACTAGGCTGAGCCTGAGCGAGGGGTTAAACACATCATCAGTCTCAAGTCCCTTCGTGCCCACAAGATATTTAAGTCCAGTCCTCCGTGAATTCCTTATTCACCACCAAATTGCTTTAACTGTTAGTAGTTCAGATTCTCATAGAGCGCATAAGCTTGCAATAAATCTTTATACCCATTTGAACTGCCTAGGATCTCCTGATTTCCCTGGTGCTTGACAGCCCCATTCACCTCTCTTTCACTTCTTTTCTTCCATATCCATTTTCCTTATAATTTACTCTTGACATTAATAAAAGTGATCTGCCTTACCTTCAAAGTCACTCCTTACCTTGGTATGTTTACCTAATTATCCCAGTCTGATCTCATAACCAATCAAATCAATCATTATTTTAGTTTTGTATTTAGTTTTGTACCTTGCAAAGTGTGTGTGTGTGTGTGTGTGTGTGTGTGTAAAATCAGCATAAGCCTAATCGTATCTATACACACACACACACCACACACACAAACACACATATATGACTAGACTTATGCTTAAAGTTTTATTTAAAACAGCCTCTTTTCCTCGAGTGATATCACTAAAATGTCACTATTCTCACTGGCTCTCTGAACTGTCTAATCAGTTTTTATATACTTTCCAACCAATCATTCCCACCAATCATGATACCTAGCAGGACAGAACAATACTTTTTCACCTGGGTCACATTAATTCAGAATTTTGTACATTTTTTCCTAAACTCATCCATCATTCTTCTATTATCACCATTCAGGGAATGTAACACGCAACTATCATTTACCAATAGATTCCTATTTTCATATACAATTACCTAGATGATGCCAATTCATGCTTCCTGATATATGTTTTAACCCCTATTCCTTCATTTCCCTAGATGTGTTCACCAGTTCTCCGCTCCAATACTGCTCCATCTTCATTCAGAGCTATTACATCATTCTGTTTTCATTTCACTGGCACATCTTGATTTTATCCATCAATTCATCTAGTAATCCTTTAATCCATTTATCTCTTACAGTCCAAGTTGTTGTTATGAACTGCTCTGTTTCCTCTGATTCATCAAATTGTCAGCCTTGGTTGCCAATAGGCCATTAAGACCTGCATATCAGTAGGAGCAGGTATGGGAGAAGTCAGATGAGGAGATGCCAGATGCTGGTGGGGCCCCAACTGAATAAAGGCCAATTGCTTGGCTCTTTGAGAAGAAAAGACACCAATGCCCTCAGCTAAGCTACATCTTCAGCTGGCTTTCTTAAGAAGCACTCCCTTCAAATAACTCTTCATTGTCAGATTTACAATCCTGTATCCTTGCTTCCTTTTCTGCTCAGGGATTTTTGGTTTATGACCCGGACTGGCTCTTGACTCCTGGCATTTGACTGTTGGATTGTTGTGGGTCACATCTGTCTCTCTGTCTCTGCCTGAACCTCTGCTACATTTGTTTTTTAATGGCATTGACTCTGGACTGAACTCTGTGCTGCTCACACCATGACCAGCTATCAGATATGATCTCACACTCCTGTATATTGGTTGGGGTGTAGATGCATCTGCTCACCTCACTCTTTGTCTGCCCTGTAATTTGCCTATACTGCTTTTCAAACTGGACCAGGACATTTGCAATCTTCATTATCTCTTGGTCATTAGTAGAAAGATCCATTCTATCCAACAGACCCTCTCCATTGCCCAGTAGGCTTTGGTCAATCAAAACTTTTGCCTTTTCTAAAAAAAAGAAATTATAGACCAGATTACCAGACTTAGTCATACCACTATCATGTGCAGTATGATATTAATTAAAATACAATGAAAGAAAGTCCCCTCTGTTCTTTAAAAACCTGCTTTGAATCTTGATTTAATCCAGTGGTGTCCAACCGTGGCAAACTTTAAGACCTATGGACTTCAACTCCTAAAGTTCCATGGCTGGCTGGGGAATTCTGGGAATTGAAGTCCATAAGTCTTATAGTTGCCAAGGTTGGACACCCCTGATTTAATCAAAGAAAGATGGAGATCTCCTCAAGCTTTACACTAGAAACTTTCTTCCTTTGACTATTTACTTGAAGAGTTTCAGTCTGATTGGAACATGTCCTGCACAAAAACATCATGTCAAAGAAAATTATCACTTTCCCCTGCAGGAAAAGAGGAGGGGGAGGAGGAGGAGGAGGAGGAGAAGAAGAAGAAGAAGAAGAAGAAGAAGAAGAAGAAGAAGAAGAAGAAGAAGAAGAAGAAGAAGAAGAAGAAGAAGAAGAAGAAGAAGAAGAAGAAGAAGAAGAAGAACTCTGCATTTGGAAGCTGTTTTTTTCTACTAAGTTGCACTAATAGTTTAATAGTTTAATGAGAGCTGGGTGACTAATTCATAATGAATAATTTAACGGACAAAGTTAGCATTTCCTGCTTACAGAATTTCCTTCTAATGATTCATTATTTAAAAATTATGTAATCAACCATTTTAAAAATAACATTAAAAAGCCCCCAATGACTTGCCAATGATATTTTGCCACCAGCATTTGCTCATGGGAACCTTATTTGGGAGTTGTAAATATCCGGAAAAATGGTCACACTGTGATTCCCCCCTCTGACACATTAGCAAGCTTGGTTGCCTTCTGAAAGAACACATGACTCTGGGAAGCCAAATGTAGTCTCCTATGAATATTCAGGAGGACATCCAACTTGGAAATTAGGTTTTTGCAAACATTTTTGCGGTTGAAATATAAATATAAATGTTTTAAAATGCCAATACATATGCAAGTAGAAACTCAGCACTTCTGAAGTCACGGAACGTCTATACTCTATTAGCTAAGACAACGGGAGGCATAAAGACACATGGTTTAGATAGTCCTAGAATAGAGGTAGGTTCTTCAGAGCTTCCAGCAAACCTCTGACTGCTAGGAGATTTGCAGAAAGGCATATCTGGATTCATTTTTCTCAGTCGCCCCCCCCCCTCTCTCCTCTCTCTCTCTCTCCATCTCTCTCTCTCTCTCCCTCCCTCCCCCCTCCTTCCCCCTCTCTCCATCTCTCTCTCCCTCTCTCCCTCTCTCTCTCCCTCCCTCTCCCTCTCTCTCTCTCTCTCTCCCTCTCTCTCTCTCCCTCCCTCTCCCTCTCTCTCTCTCTCTCTCTCTCCCTCTCTCTCTCCCTCTCTCCCTCTCTCCCTCTCTCTCTCTCTCTCTCTCTCTCTCCCCAAAATCTAACAATCCAACTGTGACTGCAGCCGACAAAAGAATACGCTCAGCATCAGTGCCTCATCAATGTTCTAAAGCAGGAACTAAGCACAGTGAGAGGATGTGCAATTAAGAGCTTCTTTTACTTTGTTAATTATTCATTAAAATCACATTTGTTTTGTTACTCATCTGTTAGACTGACATTTGTTTCAATACTTATATTTCGTTCTTCCCCTCCCGCCACCCAGTTTTGACTCTTGATTTTTTTTCAGTGTCTTTTTTGAGACCTGCCATTATGCCTCGGGTATTATTTGCAAACTCCTGCATCTAACAGCTCCTCTTCTCCCTGACTATCAGTTTTGCCCTAAATATCCTGCAAAAATATTAGATACTGGGAAAATAAAGAGCAGTTACCTATGGTGGTCAATAAGACCAGCATTTTATTCAAACCACGATCAGCTCTAGATGCTATAAAAGCAGATGTTCATTGAATTCAAGGTGGATAGATCGAGAAAGGACTAATCAGCAGCATCTAAGTAGGGTGTTTCTGCCACCATTGCCTCAAAATTGTAACTTCTAATGTATAATGATGAAGAATGAGTGCATTCATAGGTTAGGTTTAAAGTCTCATGACTAAGACTTCCACATTCTCATGGATTAGGTGTTGCAGGACCTAACCTATGGAAGGTTAGCCTTCTCATGGAGATGCCATCTAAAAAAGTGCTTCTACTACCCAAGTATGCCTCTGCAGAGAAAATGACTACATTGGTGCCAGTTCTCTGATCCCATAGACTCAGCCATGGACTGTGGTGGTGGAGAATCACAGCAAACGATCTACTTTCCCTCTTTCTCTCTCCTCCCACCCCCCCATAACTTCTACTGCCACAAGTGAGGAAGAGAAGCAGGAAGAAATGGTGCCTTTGTCTTCTGCTCTCCTATGATCACGCCATGGGATCCAGGAATAGCCAGCAGAAGACTAGTGGGTCTTCTGCTGCCATTTTTCAAAAAGCTCTCATGTTGCCACATTTTCTATTGCACCATTGTTTAAAGCAGATGCGGAAGGAAAGGTTGGTTATAAATATATTATTGAATGCATTCAGATTGATAGCTGTAATTAGACTGTAGGTATATGGATGATTATTGCCTTCAACTTTTTAATGAATTACAGCATGGGTCTGGTACCAGTTTGTAGGAAGTAATAAACACATGGTAATTGAAATCCTTCATCAAGCTGTTTTCTTTTTCATTTCATTTTTGAAACCTGTTTTAATCATTTTTTCCCTTCTGTTGTTTTTTCACCTGGAGGGAAAAACGTTTTTTTTCCCCCACTCAGCTTTCATTAAAAAGGAGAGATTTTAATTCCATCAAACATTTGCAAGTATGCATGCACAGACACACATGTAGAGATAATACGAGGTATATTTTCTATGGATTATATGTCTAAGAACATGGAAGTGACGGAAGTGACTGTACTTTAATATTAAGATAACCTCATGGTTTTGAGATGCTCTCCAGGAATTCCAGAATGCATTTATATTTGCCTTCTGAGACTGGAGAGAAACCCTAAACCTTAATTTAATGCTCCCTTTAGGTCCCATATCTTGTCCCACAGAGGCTTAAAATCTTCACTAGTCTTGGAATTTGTGATGGGAGAAAGTTACCTTATTTTAAACCAGTGAACAGGCAAAGATTCAGTTCAGTGGTTTCATTCAATGTGATTTAATAATCCAGGTCATTTGACAATTGAATGGTTTTTTTTTTTTTTTTTTGCAAAAATGCATGTTTTTCAAGTTTCAAATAAAAGAAGTTTTTCAAAAACCCACAATTTGAACTGAGTTGATGTTCCGAATCAAACTGCTTGATATCGCGAGCTGAGATCGTGTTTAGAAAATTATTTTGGAGATTCATCTCAATTAATCAAATTGGTGATTTGAATTAGTTTGAAGATGATTCTCAGAGCTTCCTTGGCATCACCCTGCACTCCAGAAGCACAGCAGTACAGGTAATCCTCAACTTACAACACTGCATTTAATGACCATTCAAAATTACAACTGAAAAAAGTGACTTATGAACATTTTTCACAGTTATGACCATTGCAGCATCCCCATAATCATGTGATCAAAATTCAGGCTCTTGGCAACTGGTCCATATGTATGACCATTGGTGTGTCCAAAGGTCATGTGATCCTCTTTTATGACCTTCTGACAAGCAAAGTCAATGGGGAAGCCAGATTCACTTAATAACCGGGTCACTAACTTATCAACTGCAGTGATTCATTTAAGAACTGAGGCAAGAAAGATCATAAAATGGGGAAAACTCACTTAACAAATTTCTCACTTAACAACATAAATGTTGGGCTCAATTGTGGACATAAATTGAGGACTATCTGTATTGGGATTATTGGCAATTTGGATATTGGAACCAATGGAGGCAACACTTTACAAATCACCATCTAGTTAAGAAGCTGATGACTTATGTTCAAGGAAACATTTAACAGAGGAATGCATTGCAGGTAAACTTTGCAGTACCTGAAAGCGTGCAAGGAAACGTGCCCATAAAACTCTTGCTGTTGTTGTCTTTACAGTGTTCCTTTTATTATTATATGTTGTAGTTATTAAATTTGTTCCTTGCACTGATTGATAATTTCAGGTTGGGAGGAAACGGGGCCTGCAGCAAGGGAAGGTGGTGTGTGCTGCTTTTTCCTAGCTCTGAAGAAGCAATCTCCTGAGCTGACACAAAGCAACAAGCAACTTCTCCTCTGTGGAGCCAGACAGCTGGGTTGAAACCAAATAACGTACCGACTCATCTCCCTGTCCACTTCTCTCTTTCTTCCTGTGCAAAGAATTATTTTATTGCATGGAAGTAGGGAAATGAAGAATGGGGGGAGCAGGGAAATTCAGCAATAAATAACTAGTTGAAATAGTAATACCAGCAAGGTGCTGCAGGAACCTAACAACCATTATGTCACTGGTGGCTCATTTATGCACCTAGAAGAATGATCTGCTTCAACAAGGTTGATATTCCTTTGGAAAGGAAACAGAAAAGGGAAAGAAAGGGAAATGGAAGGAAAGGAAAAGGAACAGAAGAGAAGAGAAGGAAAGGTAAAGGGAAGGGGAAGGGAGGAAAGGGAAAGGAAAGGGAAGGGAAGGAGAGGAGAGGAGAGGAGAGGAGAGGAAAGGAAAGGAAAGAACTGATATTTTTTTCTGATAGTAAAGCAGAAACAGATAGGGAGGAATTGGCTATTCTTACTAAGAGGAGACTATCCTATGTCAGGAACTGAACAAGGAAGCAAAAAAAAATTACACTGGCCTCTATAGGTATAGTATCAGGATTAAGGGTAAGGTAGAGAATCATGAAAATGATAGACTTTCTAACTCTGTTATAGTGGAATCTCACTGGATGATTTTGAATCTCTTCTTCCTAAGCTTTTTGTGCAATAGACCGAGCTGCCAGTTATTAACAAGCTCTTTTACTATTTCTTGATTGTTTAGCTCTAACATTGTTTTCATTGCAGGGTCCAGTCCAGTGACTGACCTAGATTAGATCCTGCAGCATTATCCTGGGACACAGATATTTGCCTTCGTCCATTGTTTCCATTACTTCCCCAATCTTCATCTAAATGCTCAGTTATTTGGGAATTTTGTTGAGACTTTCTCTTTTTGAGAAATTCAGAGGCACTTCCCCAATTTATTTATTTTATTTTATTTATTAAAATTTATAGACCACCCCACTCCCGTAGGACTCTGGGCAGTTAACAATAAAAACAACATAACATAACAAAAATACAATAACATTTATCCAGGGTCAGATTTTATAAACTCCAGGCCTGCCGGAAAAGCCAGGTCTTAAGCAGCTTGCGGAAAACCAACAGCGTGAGAGCGGTCCTAATCTCCGGGGGGAGCTGATTCCAAGACATGGGCGCCATCACAGAAAAAGCCCTCCCCCGCGGCCCCGCCAAATGGCACTGCTTGGCCGACGGGACCTAAAGGAGGCCCAGACTTTGGGATCTAACCTGATGAAGGGAACTATGAGGTAGTAGGCGGTCTCGCAAATAGCCTGGCCCTGAGCCATATAGAGCTTTAAAGGTAATAACCAATTCTCTACTCTCAAAATTGTTGGAAGTTTTCAAAGGTGATTGGTGCCCTCTGAGGTGGGATTGGGGAAGGGGAGAGGGGGCTCAAAGTCTGCAGGATGGCAGATGAAGCCTCACAGGACTCTCCCTTTTCCTAAGACATGTACAAAAAGAGCGGGACTTGCTTTGTGACCCTCTTTCTGCCATCTTGCCAAACTTGACTCTCACTTATACATTCCTCTAAGACAGGGGTGTCAAACTCGCAATGTCAAGGGATGTGTCACGATGTATTGCGACTTTTCCCATTGCCAGCAATGGGGTGGGCGCAGTTTTGGCGTGACACATCCGGCCCGCGGCCTTTTAGTTTGACACTCCTGCTCTAAGAGGAACAAGGCTTTGTGTTTAAAATAAACTTTACAGCTGCCTACAATGCAACAGAAAAGAAGCTGGTGAAAAGGCTTGCCTTTGTAACAAAGCAGTGACAATGTCCCAGACTTTCCATTGTACAGCAGTTCATTTAGTGACCATTCAAAGTTACAATGGCAAAGGAAAAAAAAAGTGACTTATGACCATTTTCACACTTACGACCGTTGCAGGATTCCCAATGGACACGCAATCAAAATTCAGATGCTTGGCAACTGATTCATGCATGATGCTTACAGTGTCCTGGGGTTATGTGATCACCTTTTGCGAACTTCTGACAAGCAAAGTCAAAGTTAAGTGAAGCCATGTTCACTTAACAACCCTGTTTCTAACTGAACAATTGCAGTGAGTCACTTCACAAGTGTGGCAAGACAGGTTGTAAAATGGGGCACAATTCATTTCAGAAACGCCTCACTTAGCCACAGAAATATTGGGCTCCACTTGTTAACTATATCTACTGTCAGAACTAAATCTTTTTTGAATTGTCTCCACGTTTTCCCTCCTCTGCCTTTCTTTCCCAAGCACTTCCCCACACTAACAGGCTTGTGATGTTGGAGTTTCAGAGTCATTCAAGAGGCCTGTGGAGTTTTATTGGCCACCTCAGGGGTAGGCAACCTTGGCTCTTTTATGATTCGTGGACTTCAGCTCCCAGAATTCCTGAGCCAGCCAGGAATTCTGGGAGTTGAAGTCCACGAGTCATAAAAGAGCCAAGGTTGCCTACCCCTTGCCCACCTCCTTATGATTTGAACCCTGCATTTAGTCAATTCCAGTGCCCCTACACAACAAGATTTGCAGGGTGTGTGTGTTTTTTTTATACTGTATATAAACTGTATACCTCGTTTTGCACCTTTCTAAGCATAGCCGTGATTCCTACCAAAGCGACACACGTAATTGGTTGACCCGAACATATCTGAAGTTCAAAATAAATACATAAATAAATAAAAATAAAGGGTGAGTCAACCATTTGGTACCCTGAAGAAATTGGTTGCAAACGACCTATCCAGGCTGCATTCAGGTCACTCATTGGCATTCACCACCACTGCTAGAGCGTGAATGAAAGAAGAAGAAGAAAAAAAAACGACACTAGAGATGGCACAGAAAAACGCTAAGAGGTGAGACCAGGAAATTAGTTTTGCTGCAGACTCTTTTCTTTACAGACTTCCAGGAAGCTCAAATATCTTTTTTTTTTGTTGGGGGAGGGGTGAGCTCGACAGGGACTGGAGGAAAGAGAGTAGGATGTTTTCCTTGGGTGGTTCCTGCAAATGGAATGGCTCTGCAGTACAGCATATGCGCAATGCCGGGCTTATAGAGATATGCTTTTAAAGCAACAGCAAAACATCACAATTTACAGCATCGTTTCAGGTTCCAAAGAGCCTATCAGCACCTGCAAGATTTTTTTTTTAATTAATCTTAATTTTTCAGGTTAATTTTAAGAAATGTATTACAACGTAAAGTATCATCCATAAAAGCTCTAGGCCCTTAGGCTTGTGAGTCTGCCATAAGACACTTACTTCATTGTTTGGCGATGAGAATGCATTTTTACATGATAATGTGGGAAGCAATCGCATGGAAGAATGCGTTTTTTTTTCAGATCAGATCAGAAATGCAATTTAGCACATGGTCAGGGCTGAATTGCTCCAACAGTGTGATCACTTCACACTGATACGGTGGGAGAGACTCCCTTACCAAACAGTACCTTGCATGTGGAAAGCTGCTTGTGAAAAAGGGAATTCAGATAAACTGCTCTGACAGTGTCTTCAATGTACAGGAAGTATACATGTATATATGACAAGTCTTTAAAAACTAAGAAGGAGGCTTATAAAGTGGCAAGATTTTTTTTTTTCCAACGCAGATGTGTTGATCCTTTCTCAGAATATTGGGAAGGCAGAAGATTTTGAACTATTTTAAAGAATGAGCTTTTCCAAAAACTAAATTAGTTCATTTATGGAACTGTGAACTGCCACAAGGTATAGTGATTTTAAAGTATTTTTACTCCATTCATTGATGACTGCTAATAACCATAAGCTGGTTATTACATGCTTATCCGGGTCATGGGTGGCATATGAATGTCTAAAATTAGTTAAGTGTGGAATTAGGGGAGCCAGCTTTAATCCCAATGGGCCACAGATGTATTTGGAATTATATTCTCCTCAGTGATCCAACTGAGATTTGCAAACCGGTACATGGCTTTACTATTAGTCTTCTAAGAAAAAGACTTGGAATTACAGAAAAAAAATTGTAAGTAATATGTAAGATTTTTTATTTATTTAGTATGTGACATCTACAGAAATCATGCAATCACTGCTATACAAATTTAGTTTAAATAAAGTGTCCACAAATAAATCTATCTATCTATCTATCTATCTATCTATCTATCTATCTATCTATCTATCTATCTACCTATCTACCTACCTACCTACCTATCTATATCTATCTATCTATCTATCTATCTATCTATCTATCTATCTATCTATCTATCTATCTATCTATCTATCTATCTATCTATCTATCTATCTATAGGATATATGGACAATTCAATATAGAAGATAATATATTATATTAAGATAAAACATAATACGATCACCATGTTATTGTTAGTTGCGAAGTCGTATCTGACCCATCGCGACCCCATGGACAACTTTCCTCCAGGTCTTCCGGTCCTCTACCATCTTCTGGAGTCCATTTAAGCTCACGCCTACTGCTTCAGTGACTCCATCCAGCCACCTCATTCTCTGTCGTCCCCTTTTTCTATTGCCCTCAATCTTTCCCAGCATTAGGCTCTTCTCCAGTGAGTCCTTCCTTCTCATTAGGTGGCCAAAGTATTTGAGTTTCAGCTTCAGGATCTGGCCTTTTAAAGAGCAGTCAGGATTGATCTCCTCTGGGACTGACCGGTTTGATCACTTCGCAGTCCAGAGGACTCGCAGGAGTCTTCTCCAGCACCATAGAATGGGATAGATGTTATAATTCGATATCTAAAGAAGCTAACCATCTAACTTCATTTGGTGTGGTTGTAGAGAAATCATCTCAGGTGCCTTGAAATTTCCTGAGCAAGCCACCTTGAACTATATGTGTTATAGTTTGTTCCAGAGCACCACAATTGCACTGTGGGCTCTGGCCATTCCCCGCTTAAAGAGTTTTGCCTTAATACTGGCATGGCCTGTTCCAATTCTATTCAGGTGGCTCCATATTTTGGGGGCAACTGCATTCCTGAAAGTGGTTTTGTTGGGTTGATGGGTTGATGGTCAAACTGAAGGAAATTATTCCGTGTCATAAAGTAACAAGCCTTCTGGAGAACATCTTATAAAACCGATATGTCAAGGTCACTCTAGGAGGCACCACTAGTAAATCCTTTTCCATTAAGAATGGCTTGCCACAGGGATTGATTCTAGCCCCACTCCTATTTAATCTACATACTAGTGATTTACCAGAAACCAACTCTGAAAAATGTTTTAGGTAACATAAGGAAAAATAATTAAGCACAGGGTGAACATTTGTTTTTTAAATAGCCCTCTCCCCACTTTTGGAGGGTAGACTCTGAAACATAATTCAGATAAGGATTTTGTTACAAATAACTCCTCATCTGTAAAGGATTTGGTCTTTGGTTTTTCATCTTGGTCTGTTTCACCATTCCGCAAATTGATCTTGCTATGTTTTCCTACTGTAGGAAATTAGAAAATATGATCCATCTGTGCAACTTGATCTAGGAACATGTGTTTTCTCTTGCTCAAAATATAAATTTGCAACACACTTGCCTTCCGTGTGTGTATCCTAATAAAATTATAATAAAAAAGTCATTATAGAAATGCACTTCATTTTTTAATATACAGAGAATTTTTTTTAAAATGTTGTTACGATACAGTGACAATAAAACAAGAATGGAATCCATGCAGAACATAAAAATTCAGTCACTCTGGAATGTCAGAAAATTTTTTGGAAATGTATTCTTACACGTAAAGATTGAATTCTAAATCATAGAGGGTTTTTTTTTTTTTTTTTTGCAAACTTGGTTCATTAAGACTGCATTTCTGAGGCTCAGTTTTAGAGGCCTTTTCAGATTAGTAATTTATTATTAACACCAAAATACTAAAATCAGAATCAAACCATAATTAATCATCCTTGCTAACAAATCACAGTTTATATTAACTACATTATACCTTCCTTACATATAACACCAAATGAGAGTGTCAAATGAAGAACTTTATAAATGATAATAAAATCTTGATTTAATGGCTCAGTGTAAAAGGTATCTTGTTAAATCCAAATTTGCATAATCTGTGTCAATTTATGCCATTTGTATCATTCTGAATATAGATAAAATCGCATCATTTGCAGTAAAATCGCATCATTTGCAGTAAAATCTCGACACCCACAATTTAATGGACATAACATTCAGTACAGAATACTAGCAGAGTAACCCTTTTGTAATGGCTGAGCAATTTTTGGATAAAAAAAGTTGCTCAAGCATTAAAAAAGATTTACTATACTAGTATTCTGCACTGAGTGCTATATACAATTGCAGGTATTCAATAGGAACAATTGGTTTCCTTATTGTAAATATATCCATTTTGCCTGGATCAAGGTTAAGTTCACCCACATCCATCTTCACAAGTTCAGGAATTCTATGGCTTCTTTGGGATAATATGATGAAATGTGAGTGTAATCTGAATGTGAATGAGTTACTCTTTGTCAGTTTATGTAGATACTAGAAGGCACAGAGACAAAAGAGGGCATGATGGCTCAGCAACTAAACACATTGAGCTCGTCAGTTGTAAAGCTGACATCCCAGGTTCAAGACCTGAATGCTCTGAGACAGGGTGAGCTCCTGTTACTTGCCCCAGCTCCTACCAACCCTAGCATTTGAAAGCATGCAAATGCAAGCAGATACATGAGTATCACTTTGGTGGGAAGGTAACAGTATTCTGTCCACCTCAGTGAATGTTTTGCTGGCCTCATGACCATGGAAATGTTTTCAGACAATGTTGGCTCCCTTAGCTAAGAAACGGAGATGAGCACCTTGACTGGAGAGGGAAAACCTTTATTTTTATCTTTAGAGAGACAAGATAACACTTTGCAGAAAAATGCAAAGCTGTACACAGAACAAAATTAGTACTAATTTCTTTCTAGTATAACCTTATTAATTTTAAAGTACAAAACTAAGAGAAAACTAACAGTCGAGCGAGAATCAAAGAATCAAAATGTAGAGAAAAATAGCAGAGATGAAATAAAATAAAAAACATAGAAAGAAACAAAGATATACAAAAAAGAATGACTTCTGACTTCCTTTAGAGTAAATATCAATAAAAGCTTTCTTTAACTCTTGCTGTACAATTGCAATGTAACCTCCAGTTTTTAATAATCTAAAACTATTACTCACAGTCAAATCCAATTGTCATAGCTTCATTTTTTTTCTGTTTATGGTAAAAAGTCCAAAAGGGGCTTCCAATTCATATTAAACTTAGCCAATGTCCTTTTTCTAATCAGGCCTGTCAGTTTCACCATCCCATATGGCTCCATCAGTTTTACCAACCTCTTTTCCAATGTAGGAATCCTTCCCGTGTTGGGTACATAGAGGTCATGCTCTCTTTATAAGAT
Source organism: Crotalus tigris (assembly GCF_016545835.1). NCBI lineage: Eukaryota > Metazoa > Chordata > Lepidosauria > Squamata > Viperidae > Crotalus > Crotalus tigris. Next base: position 397,059 of record NW_024097540.1, on the reverse strand, counting down.
ACAATATGAGAACCAAATACTGTGCAACTTTTCCAAACTGTTGTCCATTAGCCCTAACAAAAATGTCTCTGGTCTGAATTGTATATTGTATATTCAAAATCTTTAGAATTAATATACGTATTCCAATTTTGTTTAGCTATATTACAAGTCCACCAAAAGGGGCAAAAAAATCTTTCTTTGTACTAACCTTTCAGTGTAATCTTAAGGGGAAAAAAAGCCCAACCCTAAAACCGCTTTCTTAGATCAACCAAAATAGAAGAAAACTAAGCTTTATGGGATCAAAAGCAATTAAAATTCCAGAAGAACCAATCAAGATGCACTCTCCAATTTATTCTTTAGCTTAAACCAGGGTAGGCAACCTTGGCTCTTTTATGACTCATGGACTTCAACTCCCAGAATTCTTGGCATTCTGGGAGTTGAAGTCCACGAGTCCTAAAAGAGCCAAGGTTGCCTACCCCTGGCTTAAACCATTCACTAGATGACCAAATCTATTTCCCTCCTATGTTAATTTAAAGAGGCAGTGGATGGTGAACATTAAATTTATGAATAGAACTGCATGTGGAATTTCCTACTCAGTCATGCCTCTTTCCAGAAGTTTTTTTTAGTCCCTACTCAACTGAAATTTCCATGGGACTATTTTTTCCCCATTCTTCTAATATTTGTATTAATTCTTTTTGGTACTTCTGAAAAACTTTAGTTTTTTTACATGGATAGCACTTAGAGAAAGGGGGGTCCTTATTTGTAGAACAATGTCCAATATGTTTGCATTGCATGTATCTTCTGCATATTGCCCATCATTCTGTAATTCACTACAATATTCAATATTTTTTATTCTGTTTGAGAAATGAACAATCTCTCCTATCTATCTATCTATCTATCTATCTATCTATCTATCTATCTATCTATCTATCTATCTATCCATATATCCATCCATCCATCCATCCATCCATCCATCCATCCAACCATCCTCTCCATTTATCAACCTATCTCATCTATCCACCATCCATCCATCCATCCAATTAATTTTGATAAAGAATTGTGATAGGACTTGGGGTTGTGCCATATGCAATGCAACGGAACAGTTCAATAACCATTTCAATATCAAATTGGAACAAAATAGAAGCTAAATTGTGTTGCTAAATTTATATCTCTTGCCCCTCTTCTGTAATAACCAATTAAATGGATTTCATGCAGCAGCTAACAAGGGATGCAGAAAGTAGATTGGCTGAACAGTAACCAGAAGGCAATTATAATATTAGGACTAATATGAAGGAATGAGTTGCCCCAATTAACTAGCCTAGTAGTAAATTAACTAGCCTGGAATCTGTATAACAAATTGGGTGAAATACCATACTAAATAGAAGGACTTAAATTATCTATTAGAAAATGGCATTGAATGGACTCTGAACACTATCTGAGCAGCCCCAATTTAATATTACTTTCTGAAACAGGGTTCATTTTATTTTTGAAATCTCAGTGGTATTTCAAGTTCATACACTGAGTTGTTGCTGTGTATAGATTAAAAAGTTTATTGAAGTCTGTCATAACTACCTCCTAAGAAATAAGTCAGTTCTCTTCCTTCTCAGATCAGAGGAAAATAAAACAGCCGTCACTGCTCTTGTGTCTTTTCCTGTTGTCAGAAATGCAAGAAAAACTGTTGACACTTTTCATGGCATAAATAAAAAGATTATCACCTGAGAGGATAAGCACATCAAGTTATAGTGAAATGCTCAACGAGGAAGGCCTGCCAAAAAACTGGCAACCCCATATTCCTTTGATAGACATGGGTTTTTTTATAAAAAAATATGGCTGCTTTTCTTCATATTTTAAACATTTATCTGTATATTTAAAACTTGCCAGATCTCACCTTCTGTTCTCTCTAACAATAAAAGCTTGGAGTTAAGAAGCCACGAAGTGAAAAAAACGAAGACATGATGATCCTTTTTCCAGATCTTGAAATCTGTTGAAAAATCTGGAAAAAGTGGTTTTCCTTCTTCAGTGTCCATGATTTATAAGATCATTAGTGATCTTGGGGTCAGGGGTTTCCTGAAGTTAATGGCTGCCTAGGTTAACAGCCCTCAGTCTTTCAACGTCTCTCGCCCATCATTAGCTGCCAGGAAATGCCTGACTCAGAGGTTATTATTGTTTAAATATTGCCTCTGAAAGCTTTTTATTACCTGCAATACGTTTTCCTTTTGTGCTGTATTAGCAAGACAAAGTATTAATATAATTAGCAATAACAACAAATCAAGGAAAGGAGAGGAGTTTTTCCAAAGCGTACACAGATCCTAAAGAGCACATTTCTGTTCCTGGAGGATGGGTGAAGGACACACCAATCAGTACCCTTAAATACAAATAGTCCTCGACTCACGGTCACAACTGAGCCCCACATTTTTGTTGCTGAATGAGTGTTAAGTGGATTTTGCTCCATTTTACAACCTTTCTTGCCACAGTTCTTAAGTGAAGCATTGCAGTAGTTAAGTTAGGAGCATCATTGCTAAGTGAATCTGGCTTCCCCCATTGACTTTGCTTGTCAGAAGGTGGCAAAAAGTGATCCTGTGACACCGCAGGCGTCATAATATGAGTCAGTTGCCAAGCTTCTGAATTTTGATCATGGGGATGCTGCAATGGTCGTAAGTGTAAGAAAGGTCATAAGTCACTTTTTTCAATGCCATTGTAACTTTGAATGGTCAGTAAATGCACTGTGATAAGTCGAGGATTACCTTAGGGTCCAAATTGTTTCTCTTTATGTGATACTTCTCTGCTGTGCAGTTTCATTGCTTTTGTCACTGCACCTCAAAGATAATAAATCCATAGAACAGGGCACCATATCCGTAGCCATTGTCAATCTGGCTAAACCCAATCTTAATCTAGGATTTTTTTTCTTATACTGGCTAGCCAGATGCTGGCAAACTGGATATGGAAAGATAACTGTTTCCTGCAGAACAGTTTACAATTTAGTATACTGCCTCCATTCAGATATAATAGGATCCAACAGGACTTTTCTTCAAGACTGATGGTCCTTGACAACCTTGTCCTCCATGAAATTATCCTGTTCTTTGGAAAGAAATCTAAATTTGTGGCCTTCTTGAGATCATGGGATAAAGAGATCCATAAGTTAATTAAAAGCCATGCAAAGAAATGCAGAGGAAGAAGAATATTGTAGAACTGGAAAAGGAAAGAACAATCCAAATGATTAAGCTCCTCTATAAGGATAGTCACTGACTTTGTATTTTTTTTAGCCTGGGGAATATGTAGTCCTCAAGTCTGCCTCTGCCATGTGAATCTGTTCTGTCCCATTTGTTTGTCTTAAATGAGGACATTAAGAGTTCTCTATATATGTGAAATAAGAAGAATGTGGGTTTGGTAACAGTGTTCATCTATGGTGGCCCCACCTTGTGAAACAATTCCCTACAGATGACTGTTTGACACCCACCTGGCATCTTTCCAGATGGCCATCCAAGAAGTCTTTGAGATATTATTACTATTACTCTGAACTTGGGGCAGAAGTCTAGAGTTCTCATATGCTTAAATTTTTATTGCTCATTGATTTATCTGATTGGTTTATCATTGTCATGTGATTGTGTTTTTTTTAATCCTATTTGCTTTTAAACCATCATGAGTCAGATGGATTCAGCAAAATAAAAAGACCACTCAGTAGAAAAGAACCACCTTTGGTGATATGAGCAGCAAAGGTTGATAAATAAATACTAAATAAAGGAACTTGCTGCCATCAGATGTGATGGCCATCATCTTTAAAATGAGCCAACTACTTTTATGAATGGTAGGATTATAAACATGTATCCCAAAGGTGCTTTTTCAAAAGGCAACTGGTCTTTGTTTTTCTTTGAAGACATTTTGCTTCTTATCCAAGAAGTTTCTTCCATTCTGAAGAACTGAACTGAAGAAGCTTCTTGAATGAGAAGTGAAACATCTTTAAGGTAAAACAAAGTCCAGTTGCCTTTTGAGAAAAAAGCACCTTTGAGACAACCATGACCTGGATGATTGAGAATCTCCACAGACATTACAAATGTGTACTTATCTTAAGAGCCTCATGGTTCTTTCTGAAGCACAAGAAACATGTGCTTTTAATAGGTGGAAAGAGGCAATTATCATCCCACTCATGCTTGTGGCATTAGCTAATAATGCACCGATAGAAGTTTTGAAAGACCAGATTAGGGGTAGAACATCATGGAGAAAAATCTATTAAGGTGGTTGCTAAGAGCTGAAAACAACTTGACATCACATAGTGAGTCAGTCAGTCAGTCAATCAATCAATCTATTAGTCAATCATGCTTGTTAGTTTCCTAATGGCATTGAGGCGATCTCTGTTTGATACTGAAGACTCTAAGTAGCTCTTTGGCTTGATCCAGCAATGACTTCTGCTGGGATTCTGGAGATGGAAGTAGTTGTTCAGCACAGGTAGAAGGCACTAAATTGAGAAAGTTTAGCCTTGAAATTGTGTCTTTAGAAAATTTTATAAGGTTCTGTCATTTCTTTTAGACTGAGTTCACAACTCTTGGGGGCTTATTGATGGATCAGCAGTGGAAGAGAGAGAGAGAGAGAGAGAGAGAGAGAGAGAGAGATCAGGATTAATAGAAAGAACTTTCACGCATTAATACTAATAGAATATTGAGTTGAGGCAGTGGTTTGTCAAAAGGGGACGTTTCTTATACTTCTTATTCTTTCTTTTCTTTAGAGGCACAAAGAGCAAAAGATTCTAACAAATATATTCTTCTTTTTGTTTCTGATGTTTTTCTGTTACTAAGATGGCACTATTGACTCAGAAGATGGAGAAATCAGGGAATCCCATAGACTGCAAAAGTTCAAAAATTGGGGGAGAGAGAGAGAGAGAGAGAGAGTATCAGCAACAGTCTTTCTCCTGAAAAAAAAAAAAAAAAAACAGAAGATGAAAACTATATGAGAAGGGGAAGAGAATGGATTATCCTGGGGGCTATGTAGATGGAAGAATTTTAAAATGAAGAGCAACAGATGCTGAAAGAATTCACTTCTTAATGCTTGCTTATGAGATGCTCATAACTTACTTCTCCTCCATTACCTGTTAGGGAATTCTCTTTTATATGCTTCTTGAATAGAATCAAAAACACACATACCATTTGGTTTGTGTCTATTAACTTGTTTATTAGATTGTGTCTATAGCAACTGCATATCTGAGCTTTTTAGGGACAACTCTGTAGTCTCTGAAAGTGGACTTGCATTTCCTATGTTTTGAAATTCTTCATTTAGGGCTCTGAGATTTTGTTCTATGTAGCTTTTGTAATATAAGGTGAGGTGAGTGATTAGATTCCCCCCCCCCCAGCTTTGTGAACAGCAAAAGACTGCAGTTTAAAACATCAGATTGCACTCTCTGGGAATATCAAGTCGTTTTGGATGATTCTACCTTGCTACCAGACTCAAATCAATGTCTTTGCATGATGTATATCTTTTACTGCAGAAGTTATTCCCTGATTTTACTGTAATTTCATGAGCTGCTTATCATAAATTAGTCACATATTCCCCTCTCATTAGAGAAAATATCATATACAGAGAAATGGATTACATTATCTGAATTTACTGTAATTTTGTGAGCGGCTTATCATAAATTAGTCACATATTGCCCTCCAGTTAGATAAAATATCAGATGCCAAGAAATGGGTTTCTCCTCCAAGGATGCTTTCTGAAATATTCCAAACATATCAAAAAAAAGTAAAGAAAAATAAAAAAAATTGTAAGAAGAGGTTTAGGTAAATAACCATTACTTCTTAGATGCATGTCCCTGAGTCCCAAATGGTAGGAAGCAAACCATGGGGCGGGGGGGGGGGTATTATTTATTTATTTATTGTTAATTTTATGTAGTACAAGCTTTGCTGTTTCCAAAAAAGAATTGGACTAATTTATAGAAGTTATGGGGATCAATGGCTGTTAGCTCTGATGGCAGAGGGACTGCCTCCCAAAGCCACCTACTGGGAGAAGGTGGGCTCTGTTTGTGTAGTTGGTTAGCCAGTATGGGAACAGATGGGCCAGGGGATCTGATCCTGAAGGAAATTTTATTATGTTCTCATCTTCTTAAACTAGTAGTTAAATGCAGCATTGCGGGCACTCTGCCCACACCCTGGAGTTTGATCCTGACGGGGCTCAAGGTTAACTCTGTCTTCCAACCTTCCAATAAAATGAAGACCTAGATTGCTGGGAACAATATGTTGACATTGTAAACCACTACTAGAGTGCTGTAAAGTACTATGGGGTGGTATAGAAGTCTAAATGCTATTGCTATCAGTGCTTTTTTTCTAAAAAAAAAAAATGGAGGACTTCCGGTGGTCAGCGACGATGATGGCGGCTACATTGTAGCCGTCCTCCTGGGGCGGCGTTAGATCTGCGGAGCACAGCGGACATCAGCTGGCCCGCGGCTCGAAATCCCCTTCCTGGGCGAAGGGAAGGGGTAGAGATCACACGAATAGAGGTAGAACCTCTTAACTCCCCCTGGATTTTTTTGGGGGGGGTAGAAAGAGTGCTCCCTCGGAGTTCGTGCCTTCTCTGCCTCCCAGCTGTCTTTGTTTCTTCGGAAGCAAAGTGAAACGCCGCTACCATCTCCGCGCTTAAAGTGTTCTGGTGAGTGACTTTTAAAGTGGACAGAGCTGTTTAAAGGATTTTACTTGTAGTGTTTTATTTCTCTTTTAGTTTATGCTGATTTCTTTTTCTTTTGTTCTTTGTTGGCGGGGAGAGTGAAAGTAAGATGGCGATTTGAAAGTGTTCCTTTTTCTTTTCCGGAAAGAAGGAACGGACTTAAATGGAACGTATGGGCTATACAGTTCTTTTTTCTTTTAAGCTTTTCTTTTCTTTTGAAAGCGTTTTGGAGGTTTTGAAGCTCTTTTCTTGCACTCTCCCTGGTTCTTTCTTTTAAACTTTAAGGATTTTAGTACTTTTTTTTTTAGTACTTTTTTTTTAAGAAGGAAGAAAGAGAGAATAAGATTTTGAAAAATGGCTTCAAAGAGACAACCAGCTTCTATAGTTTCTAAGGTGGCTTCCTCTCCTGCAATCTTAACAGTACAACAACAACTTAAAGCTACACCATCAGTACTGCAACCTAAAGTTACACCTCCACCTTCTCCTCCTCTGCCAGGGTTATCTGTACAAGATATCAAAGATATAATGGGAAATGCTGTATCCCAAATCAGAGACGAAATGAAGCAACTTCTTGAACAGAACAAATCTGAAAGTAAAGAGGAAATGAAGGACCTTCTTAAACAGAATAAATCTGAAAGCAAAGAGGAAATGAAAGACCTTCTCAAACAGAATAAATCTGAAAGTAAAGAGGAAATGAAGGAGCTTCTAGTGGAAATAATACTATTTTGAGGCAAGACATAATAACAGCATTATCAGGATTGGCTTCTGTGGTCGAGAAGTTGGACTCCAGAGTGGAAGAGGTTGCAGATAAAGTAGACCTCCTCGAAGATAAATTCCAAGATATGGAAAAAAAGATGGAAACTTCACAAGATGATATTCTTATGTCTCAGTACAGGGAAATGGAATATGCTCTGAGAATTAGGGGTCTGAAAGAAGACATGAATCAAGATTTGACAGAGATGGTGGTTAATGACTTTGCTGTTGTTCTGAATAGGGATAAAGATGGATTACGTAGAGAAGTGGAAAAAATTTACAGAGTTAACTCCTGGGTTGCGAAACAAAAGAATCTGCCAAGAGATGTGGTGATTTATTTTGCAAAGAGATCTCTGCGTAATGAAATCATACAAGCTTTTTATAATAGGTTTGATGGTTGCTGGAAAGTCACAAGTTGAATGGTCGCACCAAACAGAGGTCAAAGAGCAAAGAATGACTCGTGCAGCACATAGACGCAAGGAAAAGGAACAACAGAAGAAAGAAGTCAAAGAATCTTCTCATGAAAGTGTCTCATTGCCAGTGGGAGGAGCAAGACCCAAGAGTTCTGCAACACATTCTTCAATGGCAGATCTTCAAGTAGTCTTCTCCAGGCTTCTGGTCAAGGGAGATGGTAAAGTTCCTGACCTGGAATGTTAACAGCCTTAATTCCCCTCAGAAGAGAAAGAAATTTTTTTACTACTTAAAGCAATATAACAATGATATTATTTGTTTGCAGGAAACTCATATTCTACTTAAAGATCAAAAATATTTAGTCAATGCTCGGCTGGGATCTCATTTTGTATCTCCTGCTCCTGGGAAAAAAGGGGGTGTGGTTATCTATGTTAAGCAAAATCTACCAGCTTGTCTGGTAGAATCAGATCCTCAAGGAAGATATGTTATGATTGAACTTGGTTTATATGGTAAGAAAATACTTATAGTGGGACTGTATGCACCAAACCAACAACAGGAACAATTTTATAGATTGTTACATCAGAAACTAAGTTCGTTGGACTATAGATCTGTGATATTAATGGGAGATTGGAATGGTGTTTTAGATACACAAAGGGAGAAAAAAGGATCTTCTACCTTTTTAAAACAGGCTAAATTACCTAAAGCTTTTTTTGACTTGAAAGAGGACTGGGAGCTAAGAGATTATTGGCGTGAACGTAACCAAGAGGAGAGAGACTTTACCTTCTTCTCAGATAGACATCAATCTTTTCCAAGAATTGACTTTTTTTTTATTACAACTGACTTATATATCAGGGTAAAGAATGTAAAAATCTTTCCTAGGTCGTTGACGGATCATAGTCCAGTTTGGATGGAACTGGCTGATAAAAAAGAGGAGAGGAGATCGTGGAGGGTGAATGAAAACTTATTTAGACAAGAAAGGAATGTTAAAAATTAAAGGAGTGCTTAAAGGATTATTTTGCTTTAAACATGTATAAGGGAACTTTAATATCAATGGTATGGGATGCAGGTAAAGCTTTTATGCGTGGGATTTTGATAAAAATCCCACGCAATTGGCATTGACAAATTCGCTATTAGTCAATTGCAAAAGGCGGCCTTATTAGGAACTGCTTCCATCCTGCGACGATATCTGTAATACCATCAAACATCCACATCTACCTATCCCAGGTCCTGGGTAAGGACTCGATAGGTAGACAAAATGCCAAATCCAGTCTGAACATCTGGCTGACTGTGCGATGATCGATAATAATAATAAAGTTGGAAGGGACCTTGAAGGCAGGCAGGAAACCCTATACCATTTCAGACAAATGGCTGTCCAGTCTCTTCTTAAAAACTTCCAGTGTTGGAGCATTCACAGCTTCTGGAGGCAGGTTGTTCCACTGATTAATTGTTCTAACTGTCAGGAATTTTCTCCTTAGTTCTAGTATAAGAGAATAAGAGGGAAGGAAGGAAAAACTGTACAGTTAATCCTCGACTACAATCACTCATTTAGTGACTATTCAGGGTTACAATAGCACTGAAAAAAGTGACTTATGACCATTTTCCACAACTGGATGCTTGGCAACTAGTTCACATTTATGACGGTTGCAGTGTCCCAGGGTCACGTAATCATCTTTTGTGATGGGGAAAGTCAATGGGGAAGCCAGATTCACTTAACAGTCAGGTTACTCACTTAACCACTGCAGTGATTCATTTAACAAGCATGTCAAGAACAGACATAAAATGGGGCAAAAGTCACTTAACAAAATGTCTCACTTAGCTACAAAAATTTTAGGCTCAATTATAGTCCTAAGTCGAGAACTACCTGCATTAAGATTTGTATGGATGATTCAAACCTGGCTAAAGTGGCATTCCATTCCTTAATGAAGAAGGAATGGTGGAAGAGGATGATATTCTGATAGCGCATGAGAAAATCAGTCATTGATTCAGATAAACTTGGGAAATTAGCTGAATAAGAAATTCACTTAAGCAACTCAAACAAGAGCTAAACCAAACGTGCTACTGAGCTTATTACCTTTTCCGAGGGAGGTAACTCTAAAGTAAACAAGAAAGAACTTGGAATTTCTACTTCAATTGTTTTTGGTGTTGTCTTGTGAATAAGTCAAGAAGGAACTTGGAATTAAGCTGCTAAATCAATAATTATTCAAAAATGGTAATTCTTAGATGATTTATCTTTAGACAATTGGCCCAGGAACGTCCAGTCACTTTCTCTTTTTGAAAAAAAAATCACTGATAATATTTGAGTATTAAGTTATCCTTTCCGTTTTGTAGGAAGTGGAGATGAATGATGATGATGGTGGGATGGTTGCTCCAGGTGAGACAATAGCTAGAGTGGGGCACACACTTTTCTTTCTTTCTTTCTTTCTTTCTTTCTTTCTTTCTTTCTTTCTTTCTTTCTTTCTTTCTTTCTTTCTTTCTTTCTTGCTTCTATCACTCAGTTGGAAGAACATTCCTTATACTCTCAGTATGTTGTAAACATTCTAATGTTAGCAAGATCAAGATGATGAATAAACCCATTTCAGACTCCTTTGGAGGAATTAATAAGTGGAAAAGTTCTCATGTCGAAGTGCCAACCCTGATGCTGGGAAATAGCAATAGCACGTAGACTTATATACCGCTTCATAATGCTTTACAGCACTAAGCGGTTTATAGGTTTACAGCAAAGCTGACTTTTTCTTAACTTCCTGGGGTATTATTATTATTATTATATCATAATTAATATTATTAATTATAATTATAAATTATAAATTATTATAATTAATTACTTAATTGTAATAAATTATAATTAATTAATTATAATTAATTAATTATAATAATTCATGATAACTAATTAATTATAATTAATTATTATAATTAATTAATTAATTATAATAATTCATGATAACTAATTAATTATAATTAATTATTATAACTAATTATAATTAATTATTATAATTAATTATTATAATTTATAATTATAATTAATTAATTATAATTTATTATAATTAACTACTAATTATAATAATTAATTATAATTAATTATAATTAATTATTATAATTAATTATAAATTATAATTAATTAATTACTATAGTTAATTATAAATTATAATTAATTATTATAATTATAATTATAAATACTAATACTACTACTACTACTACTACTACTACTACTAATAATAATAATAATAATGTGGATGTCTGATGGTATTACAGATATCGTCGCCGGATGGAAGCAGTTTCTAGTAAGGCCGCCTTTTGCAATTGACTAATGGTGAATTTGTCAATGCCAATGGTGTTCAAGTGGTGCTTCAGTTGTTTTGGGATGGCACCCAAGGCGCCTATTACTATTGCTTGCTTTTGCCACAGTCTTTCAATGATGATGATGATGATGATGATGATGATGTCCGGGGCAGGAAGAGAAGATTAGAAAGAAACTCAAGCTGACTTCTTCTTAACTTCCTGGGGTATTATTATTATTATTATTATTAATATCATTAATTATAATTATAATTATAAATTACAATTAATTTTAATTAATTAATTAATTGTAATAAATTATAATAAATTAATTATTATAATTTATAATCATAATTTATAATTATAATTAATTAATTAAAATTAATTATATTTAATTAATTAAAATTAATTATAATTAATTATTATAATTTATTACAATTAATTAATTATAATAATTAATTATCATTAATTATAATTAATTATTAATTATAATAATTAATTATAATAAATTACTATCATTAATTATTATAATAAATAATTAATTTTAAGCAATTAATTATAATAATTAATTATAATTAATTATAAATTATAAATAATAATAATAATAATAATAATAATAATAATAATAATAATAATAATAATAATAATAATAATAATAATCCCCCAGTGAGGCACTACCTTGACGTGGTTGTGGGGCTTGTGTACTCTGAGGAAGATGAGAGCTATGCCAGAGGTTCAACCATACTGGACAGGTCTCATCAGAGGAGTCAGACAAAGAGTGTCTCTCCCATAAAAAATATGGTGAGACGTAAATTTCAGAATGCCATACCGGCTCGGACGTCGCCCGGGTTAACAAGGTCCGCACTAGATATTGGAGTTCCTGGATATCTGGTGAAAAATGGGTTACAGGACTCAGGACTGTTGGCTGAGCAACCAGGGCCAGCAGCTGCAGAACTACTGGAAGAAAAGGTGTTTACCCGTCGCAGATACACAGTGATGGAAAACAAAGAAATAATGATCTGTTACTACAGATCAAGTCCAGCAAGAAGAGGATATCTAAAACGAATGCACCAATCTGGAAAGAACAACATCCAGAATCAGAAATAACAGAACAGAGACTAGCAGATCAACGCCGATTTATAACACGAAATAAAATATTCACAGAAACAGAATTGGGCGAACTGCAAAGGTTTACCCAGGGCAAAGAAATCAAAGCCTTACCAGAAGTAATTCAGAATGTAGAGGCAAACCAGGGGGAGTTGACAGTGAAGGAATCTAGCAGAGATATACAACTGTTCTCATTTGGAAACCAGGCACCTCTACCTCAGGAAGAACAAAACCCTCTAACTAAAGAAATAAAAGAATTGAAACAAAGAATAACTGAGCATCTAGAACAGCACAAAAACAACAGAATAAGGCTACCTGCATTGAAGCTTGTTCCAAAGAAACAGCTAGCACAAGCATTAAAAGATGCAAATATTGCAATATCAAGTATAAGCACCAATTCACTGCAAGAAACAAACCAACTAATGTACAGCACAGCTGCAGTTATAACTGAATACCTGGGATGCAAAATCAACAAAGAAGAAAAACAAACAAACAGTGCACCAGAAAAATGGAAGGTTAGACTAGAAAATAAGATCAGCAAGTTAAGATCACATGCAAGCAAGCTAGAACAGATGAAAGAAAAGAAGCTGAAGAACAAGAAGACCAAAGAATACCTAATCAAGAAATACCACTTAGAAACAAGGAAGATCAAGGAAGCACTGGAAATAATAAAGCAACAAATAACAGCTATAGCCAGGAAAATCAGTAGATATGAAGCTCGAATTGCAAACTATAGGCAGAACCTCCAATTTCAATCCAATCAGAAACGTTTCTACCAATCCATCAATGGAGAAACTGCAAGGAATCAGTCAGTACCTGACAAGGAAGAAACAGTGCAGTTCTGGAAGCAGATATGGGATAACCCAAAGAAATACAACAAGGATGCGGCTTGGTTAAAAGAGGTGGATGCAAATAAAACAGAAGTTGAAATGAAAGAACTAGTAATAACAACAAAAATGGTAGAAAAAAGAGCAAAAGAAAATCAAAAATTGGTCAGCACCAGGTGAAGATGAACTGCATGGGTTTTGGTTGAAACATCTAACTGTTATACACCCACTCATTGCCAAGCAGTTCAACAATATACTACAAGGAGGAGAAATTGAAAAGTGGCTAACAACTGGGAAAACCTACCTAATAATGAAAAATCCAGCAAAAGGGGCAACACCAGGTAACTACAGGCCAATTACCTGCTTACCAACAACTTTCAAATTACTAACTGGTGTGGTAGCTGATGCAGTACAACAGCATCTAGTTGAAAACAATCTCTTTCCACCTGAGCAGAAAGGAAACCGCCCCAATAGCAGAGGAACAAAAGATCAACTCCTAATAGACAAAATGATCTTGGAAAACTGCAAGAGAAGGAAGACCAACCTGAATGTGGCATGGATTGACTACAAAAAGGCATTTGACTCTCTGCCACATGATTGGATAATAAAGTGCCTAGAAATAACAGGAGTCAGTAGAAACATCAGAAAATTTGTGCAAAGATCGATGGCACAATGGAAGACACAGTTGCAGATCAATGGTGAGAGGCTGGGAGAGGTTAATATCAAGAGAGGAATATTTCAAGGAGATTCATTATCACCATTACTATTTGTTATTGCACTGTTTCCTCTGTCAACAATACTGAATAACTCAGGACATGGCTATCAAACATCAAAAACATCTGCCAGACTATCCCACCTCCTTTATATGGATGATCTGAAGCTGTATGGAAAAACATCATCTGAAATAGAATCGCTGCTCAACACTGTCCGTATATATAGCCAAGATATTGTAATGGAGTTTGGCTTGGACAAATGTGCCACACTTACTATCAAACAAGGAAAAATAATGAAAACTGAAGGAATCAAGATGCCCCACGAAAATAACATTAAGAGTCTGGATGAGGAAGAGTACTACAAATACTTGGGTATCCTTCAAGCTGACAACATCAAGCACACTGAAGTCAAGAAAAAGATTAGAGGTGAATACATCAAGAGAGTGAAGAAGATCTTAAAATCCAAACTCAATGGAGGAAATACCATAAAGGCAATCAACACCTGGGCAATCCCAGTCATTAGGTACACAGCTGGAATAGTGGACTGGACTCAAGCAGAACTAAAAGCAATGGATAGGCAGACCAGAAAAATAATGACAATGAATCATGCCCTTCATCCACGCAGTGACATTGATAGACTTTATCTACCAAGGCAAATAGGTGGGCGTGGAATGCTACAAGTACATCAGATGGTTGAAGAAGAAAAAATGGCTTTGGAAGAATATCTGAAGAACAATGATGAAGATGCACTGAAATTAGTATATCAGGAAGGCTTACTGACTACTGGAGAGACCAAACTGGCCTACAAGAAAGACCAAATGAAGAACAGAATAGAGGCATGGGAAGACAAAGCACTACATGGCCAATACATGAAAAAAATAGCTGGGAAAGCAGATAATAATAAAACCTGGCAATGGCTAAGAGCAGGAAAATTGAAGAAAGAGACCGAGGGACTAATTCTGGCTGCACAAGACCAAGCCTTAAGGACAAATGCATACAAAGTCAAAATTGAGAAGACAGCAACAGACAGTAAGTGCCGCCTATGCAAAGAAGCTGAAGAAACAGTGGACCACTTGGTAAGCTGTTGCAAGAAGATTGCACAAACTGATTACAAGCAGCGGCATGACAAAGTAGCAACAATGGTGCATTGGAAGATCTGCAAAAAATATCATTTGCCTGTAAGCAAAAACTGGTGGGATCATAAAATAGAGAAAGTCATAGAAAATGATAAAATTAAACTGCTCTGGGACTTCAGAATTCAAACAGACAAGCACCTGCAACATAACACCCCAGACTTAACAATTGTCGATAAGAAAGACAAAAAAGTCTGGATAGTGGACGTGGCAGTGCCTGGAGATAGCAGAATAGAGAGAAAGAACTGGAGAAGATAACAAAATACAAAGACCTACAAATAGAAATAGAAAGACTGTGGCAAAAGCAAGCAAGGGTAGTACCAATAGTCATAGGCTCCTTGGGTGCAATCCCAAAACAACTGGAGCACCACTTGAACACCATTGGCATTGACAAATTCGCTATTAGTCAATTGCAAAAGGCGGCCTTATTAGGAACTGCTTCCATCCTGCGACGATATCTGTAATACCATCAAACATCCACATCTGCCTATCCCAGGTCCTGGGTAAGGACTCGATAGGTAGACAAAATGCCAAATCCAGTCTGAACATCTGGCTGACTGTGCGATGATCGATAATAATGTGGATGTCTGATGGTATTACAGATATCGTCGCCGGATGGAAGCAGTTTCTAGTAAGTCCGCCTTTTGCAATTGACTAATGGTGAATTTGTCAATGCCAATGGTGTTCAAGTGGTGCTTCAGTTATTTTGGGATGGCACCCAAGGCGTCTATTACTAATGGTACTACCCTTGCTTTCTTTTGCCACAGTCTTTCAATGATGATGATGATGATGATGATGATGATGATGTCCGGGGCAGGAAGAGAAGATTAGAAAGAAACTCAAGCTGACTTCTTAACTTCCTGGGGTTATTATTATTATTATTAATAATATTAATAATTATAATTATAATAATTAATTATAATTAATAAATTAATTAAAATTAATTATTAATTATAATTATTATTATTATTAGAACTGGAGAAGATAACAAAATACAAAGACCTACAAATAGAAATAGAAAGACTGTGACAAAAGCAAGCAATAGTCATAGGCTCCTTGGATGCAATCCCAAAACAACTGGAGCACAACTTGAACACAATTGGCATTGACAAATTCGCTATTAGTCAATTGCAAAAGGCGGCCTTATTAGGAACTGCTTCCATCCTGCGACGATATCTGTAATACCATCAAACATCCACATCTGCCTATCCCAGGTCCTGGGTAAGGACTCGATAGGTAGACAAAATGCCAAATCCAGTCTGAACATCTGGCTGACTCTGCGATGATCGATAATAATAATAAAGTTGGAAGGGACCTTGGAGGTCAAGTCCAACCCTCTGCTCAGGCAGGAAACCCTATACCATTTCAGACAAATGGCTGTCCAGTCTCTTCTTAAAAACTTCCAGTGTTGGAGCATTCACAGCTTCTGGAGGCAGGTTGTTCCACTGATTAATTGTTCTATCTGTCAGGAATTTTCTCCTTAGTTCTAGTATAAGAGAATAAGAGGGAAGGAAGGAAAAACTGTACAGGTAATCCTCGACTACAATCACTCATTTAGTGACTATTCAGGGTTACAATAGCACTGAAAAAAGTGACTGATGACCATTTTCCACAATTGGATGCTTGGCAACTGGTTCACATTTATGACGGTTGCAGTGTCCCAGGGTCACGTAATCATCTTTTGTGATGGGGAAAGTCAATGGGGAAGCCAGATTCACTTAACAGTCAGGTTACTCACTTAACCACTGCAGTGATTCATTTAACAAGCATGTCAAGAACAGACATAAAATGGGGCAAAAGTCACTTAACAAAATGTCTCACTTAGCTACAAAAATTTTAGGCTCAGTTATAGTCCTAAGTCGAGAACTACCTGCATTAAGATTTGTATGGATGATTCAAACCTGGCTAAAGTGGCATTCCATTCCTTAATGAAGAAGGAATGGTGGAAGAGGATGATATTCTGATAGCGCATGAGAAAATCAGTCATTGATTCAGATAAACTTGGGAAATTAGCTGAATAAGAAATTCACTTAAGCAACTCAAACAAGAGCTAAACCAAACGTGCTACTGAGCTTATTACCTTTTCCGAGGGAGGTAACTCTAAAGTAAACAAGAAAGAACTTGGAATTTCTACTTCAATTGTTTTTGGTGTTGTCTTGTGAATAAGTCAAGAAGGAACTTGGAATTAAGCTGCTAAATCAATAATTATTCAAAAATGGTAATTCTTAGATGATTTATCTTTAGACAATTGGCCCAGTAACATCCAGTCACTTTCTCTTTTTGAAAAAAAAAATCACTGATAATATTTGAGTATTAAATTATCCTTTCCGTTTTGTAGGAAGTGGAGATGAATGATGATGATGGGGGGATGGTTGCTCCAGGTGAGACAATAGCTAGAGTGGGGCACACGCTTATCTTTCTTTCTTTCTTTCTTTCTTTCTTTCTTTCTTTCTTTCTTTCTTTCTTTCTTTCTTTCTTTCTTTCTTTCTCTCTCTCTCTCTCTCTCTCTTTCTTTCTTTCTTTCTTTCTTTCTTTCTAGCTTCTATCACTCAGTTGGAAGAACATTCCTTATACTCTCAGTATGTTGTAAACATTCTAATGTTATCAAGATCAAGATGATGAATAAACCCATTTCAGACTCCTTTGGAGGAATTAATAAGTGGAAAAGTTCTCATGTCGAAGTGCCAACCCTGATGCTGGGAAATAGCAATAGCACGTAGACTTATATACCGCTTCATAATGCTTTACAGCACTAAGCGGTTTATAGGTTTACAGGAAAGCTGACTTTTTCTTAACTTCCTGGGGTGGTATTATTATTATTATTATTATTATTATTATTATTATTATTATTATTATATCATAATTATAAATTATAATTAATTATAATTAATTACTTAATTGTAATAAATCATAATTAATTAATTATAATTAATTATTATAATTAATTAATTAATTATAATAATTTATTATAAATAATTAATTATAATAATTTATTATAATTTATAATTATAATTAATTATTATAATAAATCAATTAAAATTAATTATAATTAATTATTATTACTATAATTAATTATAATTAATTAATTATAATTTATTATAATTAACTATTAATTATAATAATTAATTATAATTAATTATAATTAATTACTCTAATTAATAATTAATTTTAATTAATTAATTACTATAATTAATCATTATAATTAATAATAATAATAATAATAATAATAATAATAATAATAATAATAATAATAATAATAATAATAATGTGGATGTTTGATGGTATTACAGATATTGTCGCCGGATGGAAGCAGTTTCTAGTAAGGCCGCCTTTTGCAATTGACTAATGGTGAATTTGTCAATGCCAATGATGTTCAAGTGGTGCTTCAGTTGTTTTGGGATGGCACCCAAGGCGCCTATTACTATTGGTACTACCCTTGCTTGCTTTTGCCACAGTCTTTCAATGATGATGATGATGATGATGATGATGATGATGTCCGGGGCAGGAAGAGAAGATTAGAAAGAAACTCAAGCTGACTTCTTAACTTCCTGGGGTATTATTATTATTATTATTATTATATCATAATTAATATTATTAATTATAATTATAAATTATAATTAATTAAAATTAATTATTTAATTGTAATAAATCATAATTAATTAATTATAATTAATTATTATATTTAATTAATTACAATTAATTATTATAATTTATAATCATAATTTATAATTATAATTAATTAATTAAAATTAATTATAATTAATTAATTAAAATTAATTATAATTGATTAATTATTATAATTTATTATAATTAATTAAATATAATAATTAATTATAATTAATTATAATTAATTAATTATAATTTATTATAATTAACTATTAATTATAAATAATAATAATAATAATAATAATAATAATAATAATAATAATAATAATAATAACAATAATAATAATAATAATGTGGATGTCTGATGGTATTACAGATATCGTCGCCGGATGGAAGCAGTTTCTAGTAAGACCGCCTTTTGCAATTGACTAATGGTGAATTTGTCAATGCCAATGTTGTTCAAGTGGTGCTTCAGTTGTTTTGGGATGGCACCCAAGGCACCTATTACTATTGGTACTACCCTTGCTTGCTTTTGCCACAGTCTTTCAATGATGATGATGATGATGATGATGATGTCCGGGGCAGGAAGAGAAGATTAGAAAGAAACTCAAGCTGACTTCTTAACTTCCTGGGGTTATTATTATTATTAATAATAATATTAATAATTATAATTATGATTATAATAATTAATTATAATTAATAAATTAATTAAAATTAATTATTAATTATTATTATTATTATTATTATTAGAACTGGAGAAGATAACAAAATACAAAGACCTACAAATAGAAATAGAAAGACTGTGGCAAAAGCAAGCAATAGTCATAGGCTCCTTGGGTGCAATCCCAAAACAACTGGAGCACAACTTGAACACAATTGGTATTGACAAATTCGCTATTAGTCAATTGCAAAAGGCGGCCTTATTAGGAACTGCTTCCATCCTGCGACGATATCTGTAATACCATCAAACATCCACATCTACCTATCCCAGGTCCTGGGTAAGGACTCGATAGGTAGACAAAATGCCAAATCCAGTCTGAACATCTGGCTGACTGTGCGATGATCGATAATAATAATAAAGTTGGAAGGGACCTTGGAGGTCAAGTCCAACCCTCTGCTCAGGCAGGAAACCCTATACCATTTCAGACAAATGGCTGTCCAGTCTCTTCTTAAAAACTTCCAGTGTTGGAGCATTCACAGCTTCTGGAGGCAGGTGTCACATGTTCCGACTAATGAAGCACTTCAAAGAACTTTCAGGCATGTTTCCTAAAGTCTTTATTTGCAGAGCTACAATTTTTGCCGGTCACCATGTTGGACTGGTTATGCCAGAATCTGAACTTCCTGTCGCTGGCATCAAGCTTTCCTTGCTCAACCCCTCCCTTCTCATGCAGTGACAGGTCACATTATCCAATTAGTGAGAAGGTCAAAAGTTTACTTCCTCTTTCTTTCCCGGGCTTTTTCCCCCGCCCAGTCTAAGCTAAGTATTAACCCAATAAATGCCAGACAGTTTTGCATATTGTCAAAGCAAGAATATACAGTATTTGCAGCATTGACATCCGGCCCCCCTTACAAGAAGGACAGAACCTGTAAAGTAAACAAAAGCATATGTTAAGGGTTATCTTTTGGTTTGCTGGGGTGTTTCACATGAAACTTTTCGATCAATCTGTCAGCGTTCACTTCACTAGATTTCACCCAGGTGGCTTCAGACAATGGGTATCCCTTACATTGTACCAAGTACTGTAATTTCCCTCTAAAGATTCTGGAGTCAAGAATACGTTTCACTTCATAGTGGGTCTGCCCTGCCACTACGAGGGGTCCAGGTGCCTTCAAAGTGGAGCCCCGATAAAGCTTCAACAAACTACAATGGAAAACTGAGTGAATTTTCCCTAACAGTTTAGGGAGTTTTAGTTGTACTGTGACTGGGTTGATGACCTTTACTATGGGGAAAGGCTCCAAGAATTTTGGTCCCAATTTCTTGCTGGGCAATTTGAGGCGTAGATATTTAGTTGACAGATAGACCTTTTCCCCAACTTGGAATGTTCTTTGGGGAGCCCTCTTTTTATCAGCCTGCTTTTTATATGTTTCAAAAGTCTTTTTTAAAGCAGTTTTTGTGTTTTTCCAAACTTCTTCCCATCCTCTCACCCATTGATCAAGTGTCTGTGAAGCGGAGGGCAACTGAGGATATTCAGGTATTGGGTTGAATTCTTTCCCTGTGGCTACTTTGAAAGGCATGTAGCCGGTGCTGCTGTGCACGGAATTATTGTATGCCACCTCCGCGAAAGGGAGGAGATCAGTCCAGTTCTTCTGTTGGTAGGAAACGTAGCACCTAAGATATTGCTCCACCATTTTGTTAGCGGCTTCAGCGGCCCCATTGGTGGCTGGATGAAAAGCAGATGATAACCTTTGAGATGATCCAATCAATGTAAGGAAATTTCTCCAAAACTTCGCTGTGAATTGCACCCCCCTGTCTGAGATTATTCGCTTAGGGGCACCATGCAGCCGGTAGATATGTTTCAGGAACAATTTGGCCAGGCGTTGGGTGGATGGGAGTCCTTTGCAGGCGATGAAATGAGCTTGTTTCGAGAACAGGTCTATCAGAGTCCAAATGACAGTATTTCCCTTACTTTCAGGTAGGTCCACGATAAAGTCCATAGCTATTTCTTCCCAGGGTTGAGAAGGGTCTGCCACGGGTTGCAGTAACCCAGGAGTTTTCCCCGGGATTCTTTTCATTGTAGCACATACAGTACAACTTTTTACATAGTTTTCCACATCCTTTTTCAGCCCCGGCCACCAGAATTGCCGGCGGGTGAGGTGTAAGGTTTTCAAATATCCAAAGTGTCCAGCCTGCTTTACATCGTGGCTGTGGTTGAGAGCATTTAGACGGAGCACTTCTGGCAAATATAACTTCCCCCCTTTGTAAGCCAAGCCATCCCTGCATGTTAGGGACGCTTGATTATCTTTGAACCATTGGTCAGTGAGGAGCTCTCATTTTATTTTCTTCACTCCAGGGTCATCCGGATTGGGGACCCTGCGAGGTGTAAGTTGAGTGACAGTTTGTGGATTGGGAATAATTGCCTCGTTAACCTGCTCTCGTTCATTTTTGTACTGGGGTAACCGGGATAGCGCATCAGCTAGAAAGTTCTTTCCTCCTGGTATGTACTTTAGAGTGAAGTTGAAGCGGTTAAAGTATTGTGCCCACCATACTTGCTTTGGTGACAATTTGCGAGGAGTTTTCAGTGCCTCTAGGTTCTTGTGATCAGTCCATACCTCAAATGGCACCTTGCTCCCTTCTAGATAGTGTCGCCAGTTCAATAGCGCCCACCTAATTGCGAAGGCCTCTTTCTCCCAGATTGCCCATCTTCGCTCGCTCTCAGTGAATTTCTTAGAGGTGTAGGCACAGGGTTGCAGGATCCCATTTTTGTTCTTTTGAAGTAACACTGCTCCAACTGCCACATCGCTGGCGTCGGCTTGAATCAC
Organism: Crotalus tigris; assembly: GCF_016545835.1. Lineage (NCBI taxonomy): Eukaryota > Metazoa > Chordata > Lepidosauria > Squamata > Viperidae > Crotalus > Crotalus tigris. The sequence continues at coordinate 375,135 of NW_024097540.1, read as the reverse complement.
AAAGGGTTCCCCTGGGCAGGGGTGCTTTAGAACCGGTTCAGCGGCAAATAGTCTCTTTAAATTCTCAAAAGCTGTTTGACAGCTCATTGTCCATTTTCGTGGCAAACGCCAGACTAACAATGCAGCGGGTACATCCCGAATCAATTAGTACGTTTAAGTCTATTTGTGCCCCAGACTTAGGGATTACAAGTTTGGCGGGCAGTGAAAAAGGCAGGATTTGACAGGCTTCCTGCTGGGCTCCCCATCGCTCTTGTGGCCACCCCAATCGCTGTAGGCCCCAACCTGGCTGCAGATTTATGCCCAGGGGTTGCACGTTTGGGGGCTGTGGCCAACCTCCTTGCTGTGGCTGTTCTCCCCCCAGCTGCTGATTTCCTGGCTTCTGTACCACCCCAAGACATTGCAAGGCCTCTATTGGCTGTGGTAAGTTCAGAGGACATGGATCAGCCACTTGCTGGGGAACCCAATTTCCCCTTTGCTGCAGAGGATTCAAACTGGGATTCTCTCAGGGATGAAGGTTTCACTTTGTAGGGACTGTTTTCTGTTTCTCATTTCTAAGTTTTGAAATCTTTCCAATGACTCACCCATAACTGTGTTATCTGTCCATGCTGCTTTTGAAGTCTTCGCTCTCAGCTGGGAAATCTGCCAAATTTCTCTCTCCCCCAGCTTGCTGTCTGTCGCTTTCCTCCCCGGGGAAACTGTTGCAGCTACGGGGCTGGTTTCAGGCAATATTTCTTTCTCCATAATGAGATCTCCCCCGAAACTTTGCCAGCTCCTCTCAGGCATAGAGGCAACTGTTGATAGATCGGGACGTAGATCGTTTGAAAAGAGTGTTGGATTCTGGCATGATGTCACATGTTCCGACTAATGAAGCACTTCAAAGAACTTTCAGGCATGTTTCCTAAAGTCTTTATTTGCAGAGCTACAATTTTTGCCGGTCACCATGTTGGACTGGTTATGCCAGAATCTGAACTTCCTGTCGCTGGCATCAAGCTTTCCTTGCTCAACCCCTCCCTTCTCATGCAGTCACAGGTCACATTATCCAATTAGTGAGAAGGTCAAAAGTTTACTTCCTCTTTCTTTCCCGGGCTTTTTTCCCCCGCCCAGTCTAAGCTAAGTATTAACCCAATAAATGCCAGACAGTTTTGCATATTGTCAAAGCAAGAATATACAGTATTTGCAGCATTGACAGCAGGTTGTTCCACTGATTAATTGTTCTAACTGTCAGGAATTTTCTCCTTAGTTCTAGTATAAGAGAATAAGACGGAAGGAAGGAAAAACTGTACAGGTAATCCTCGACTACAATCACTCATTTAGTGACTATTCAGGGTTACAATAGCACTGAAAAAAGTGACTTATGACCATTTTCCACAATTGGATGCTTGGCAACTAGTTCACATTTATGACGGTTGCAGTGTCCCAGGGTCACGTAATCATCTTTTGTGATGGGGAAAGTCAATGGGGAAGCCAGATTCACTTAACAGTCAGGTTACTCACTTAACCACTGCAGTGATTCATTTAACAAGCATGTCAAGAACAGACATAAAATGGGGCAAAAGTCACTTAACAAAATGTCTCACTTAGCTACAAAAATTTTAGGCTCAATTATAGTCCTAAAAAAGGGGGTGTGGTTATCTATGTTAAGCAAAATCTACCAGCTTGTCTGGTAGAATCAGATCCTCAAGGAAGATATGTTATGATTGAACTTGGTTTATATGGTAAGAAAATACTTATAGTGGGACTGTATGCACCAAACCAACAACAGGAACAATTTTATAGATTTTTACATCAGAAACTAAGTTCGTTGGACTATAGATCTGTGATATTAATGGGAGATTGGAATGGTGTTTTAGATACACAAAGGGACAAAAAAGGATCTTCTACCTTTTTAAAACAGGCTAAATTACCTAAAGCTTTTTTTGACTTGAAAGAGGACTGGGAGCTGAGAGATTATTGGCGTGAACGTAACCAAGAGGAGAGAGACTTTACCTTCTTCTCAGATAGACATCAATCTTTTTCAAGAATTGACTTTTTTTTTATTACAACTGACTTATATATCAGGGTAAAGAATGTAAAAATCTTTCCTAGGTCGTTGACGGATCATAGTCCAGTTTGGATGGAACTGGCTGATGAAAAAGAGGAGAGGAGATCGTGGAAGGTGAATGAAAACTTATTTAGACAAGAATGGAATGTTCAAAAATTAAAGGAGTGCTTAAAGGATTATTTTGCTTTAAACATGTATAAGGGAACTTTAATATCAATGGTATGGGATGCAGGTAAAGCTTTTATGCGTGGGATTTTGATACAAATGAATAACGTCCATAGACAAAAGCAGATCCAGAAACGTAAGGAACTGGAAAAGGAGATTTAATTAAAAGAAAAGTCTTTGATTCTAAATCCTACAGATGAAAAGGTTAAAGAATCTATAAAGTTGTTAAAAACACAATTTAACATGTTGATGGCTGATCAAACCGCAACTAATTTATTGTTTATGAAACAAAATACATTTTGTAATGCTAATAAACCAGGGAGATGGCTGGCTTATCAATTAAGAAAGAAACAGAGACAGAAAATTATAGATAAAATAAATTATAATGGTAAATTAGTGTATCAAAAGGAGTTGATCAAGAAATCTTTTTTAGATTATTATCAAAAATTATATAAGAGTACCAATGTACAAATCTTAGATATAAATAATTATTTAAGTGAGGCTAATTTCCCTAAGTTAACAGAAGATCAGAAACAAGACATTAATGGTCCAATTACCAATGAGGAGATTGTGACAGTTATCAAGCAATTAAAATTAGGTAAAGCACCGGGAACGGATGGTTTGACATCCATTTATTACAAAACTTTGGTAGAAGAGATGACTCAACCTTTATGTGAGCTTTTTAATAATATACTACAGGGCTCAGAGATTCCTCCATCATGGCGTAGAGCTTTTATATCTCTGATTCCAAAAGAGGATCAAGATCTCACTTTACCAAAGAATTATAGGCCTATATCTCTTTTAAATGTAGATTATAAGATTTTTGCAAAAATTTTAGCTAATAGGCTTATGAGGGTTTTGCATCAGCTTATACATAAGGATCAATTGGGTTTTAAATTTAATCACAGCCGCAAGGTTGTTAGTAGGGCAATATTGGAAGAAGGAATCTCTGCCTACCTTGCAAGAGTGGTTTTTTAAAGTTTCTTATCTGGTGGAAATGGCAAAGATTTCGGCTTTCTTAAAGGACCAATCGCAAGAGAAGTTTTTTGCGGTATGGGAAAAATGGATAGATTTTATACAATATAAGTTGGATATAAAAATATTACTTAGTTTTTCAATAATTTATATATAAATTTTAATATTTTATAGATTGTATCTTTTTTTTCTTCTTTTTCTTCTTCTTTTCTCTTTCCTTATATTTCTTATTTTTATTTTATCTTTTTATATCTCTTTTCTCCTTTCTTTTCCTTTTTATTCTTTTTCTTTTTAAGTTTTTTTCCTTTTTTAATATTTATGTTTTTTTTACATATATATTATTGTTAATCATTTTATAAGTTGTTTATGTAATGTGTTTAGATTTATCTATGGTTTATATTTTTTTTTATTTTTTTTTATTTTATTTTTTTAAAGATTTTTAGAAATTCTAATTAAGCCTATATTCAGCGCTGGGAAGGTTGGGGGGATGGAGTGGGAGGGTTTGGGCGGGTTGGGTAGGGTTGATTTTTTTTTCTTTTGTTCTATTTGTAAAAATTTCAAAAATTTTCAATAAAAAAAATGGTGCTGGAACTCACACACATCGTACAACCCACCTTGCCTACCCTACAAGGTTCCATCCAAAAAAGGTGCCGGAACTCCATTCTGGGCATTCTATGAGAAAAAAAGCTCTGCTTGCTATTAAATGCATATGATCTTAATTCATTCTTAGTTATGTATGTATGTATGTTCCAGATTGTTCCATTGGCTGATACCTTGTACAGCCAAGACATTTTCTTAATATGTAGACTCAATTTACTTCCTGGAGTTTTCACATAACCTGTAACATACTCAATGAATCTAGGTCCTCAACAAATCAGGACAAATGAAAGGATTTTTTTAATACAATAGATAATCTTTGGAATTTACTAGCACAAGATGTGTCGCTGGCTACCAGCTTGGCTAGCTTTAAACAAAGGGTTGGACCAGTTCATGGAAGTCAGAGGACCAATGGCTATGAGCCTTGATGAAAATATGACCACCTGTAAAGGCCATCTACTGGGAGATTAATGGGGTTCCTTTGCAGTTGGCTTACTACTATGAGAACAGACTGCTGGATTAGATGGGTCAGGGGTCTAATCTAATGTGGTCTAATCCAGACTTCCCCAACATTTCTGGTCTTGCGGACTGCTGTGTGTAGGGAAGAGATGATGGTTTCATGTGAGCAGCCGGTAAGCACACACCTAGTTTCATTTATACAAGCAGCATACATGCGTGCCTGCTTCTCACTTAAATAGAGTGCTCACGTGCTCAACTGCTTCTCATGTGAGGATGCGCATGAATGCACACTCACCCGCCATTTCCGTGGCCCGGTTGCAAACCGCTCATGGCCCACTAGTGGCTCATGGCACACAAATTGGGGATCCTGATCTAATCCACCACAGCATCGTTTATGTTATTGCATTCTTATGCTCATATGCTATTATTCAATACATTTTAGAGACCACCTGGATGTCTTACATTAAAAAAACATTTGATCAATAGAGAAACAGTTCAAGGTGTTCAGAAGGCAAATGTATCATAACAACAAAAGCATCCTGTAAGGACTCACCCATCACTCTGCCCAAGGCCTGGGAGAACAATCACATTTTTAATGACTTCCTGAAGTTCATCAAGGTGACAGCTGTTGCTGTTTTGAAGCTTTGCTGATAAAATGGGCCAACTTTGGAAATGAAGTGGTGGACTAAACAACATGGATAGAGTTTTAGCTCGATTTGTTTATGGCAGTATTCTGGTTCATCCATCGACAAATGTGGACTAAAAAACAGACCACAAAAGCAATGCAGTGCAGAATTTAAAAGAATAGAAATACAGAATAAAATCCAACAATTATTCGCACGGAAAATAAAATAATAACCACCAGTCTAGGATATAAACTAATGTATTTTGCTAACATTAGAGCAGTGGTTCTCAACCTTTTTAATGCCGCGACTCCCAACCGGTTGTAAGTCAAGGACTACTCAACCGGTCGTAAGTCGAGGACTACTCAACTGGTGCAGCACCATTTGCAGAATGGGACTTTTGGCGGGCTCAGCAGGGCAGAGACAGCCTGGACAATTCCTATTGGCTTTTGAAAGCCAAGAGAATTAGACTCTATTCAAGAGAGTCTATTCTATTGGCTTTCAAAAGCCAACAGAATAAAAGGGAGTAGCACAGCTAAGGAAAAGGGGGGGAAAATGGTGGACTGCGTTGTTTGGCGACCCCCGTGAAATGGTCGTTTGACCCCAAATGGGGTCCCGACCCACAGGTTGAGAACCACTGCATTAGAGGAAAGAAATGAAAGACCACTCTTTTGAAGACAGCAAAGTCCACATTTTGGATAGAGAGGACCATTGGTTTGAAAGAGGAGTAAAGGAGTCTATCTATGTTAGAACTGAACAACCCTCCCTCAACAGGAGAGGGAGAAATAAAACATGACCTATCTCCAGTTTACAATGCAGCCCTTGCAGTAGTTCCAAGAAGATCCCACAACCAATTGCACTCTGATTCAGGTGACCCTGAGGGCTCAGATAATCCCCCAAGTGGCCTCAAGAGCTCTCAGGGAGAGTGCTAACAATCAGATAACTGCAAAGAAATACAATCCTTCCATCCCCCTTCCCCACCCCATCAGTGCCTCTCCTTCCATCTCCCCATCATCCAGTCTCAGTTTTCAGTACCTCTCCTTCCATTCCCCCATCATCAGAACTTATGAAGCTTCTTGAATGTTTTTTTCTTCTTCCTCAAGGAAAAAAATCCAGCTGCTTTTTGAAGAAAAAAAAGCACCTCTGAGACAACTAAGATCTAGATGACTGAGAATCTTCACAGATATCAATGCTTTTTCCTGTCTTTTCCCCTTCGTCCTACATTTTTTCCTTGTTCCCTTCCTCTCCCCTATTCTCCCATTATTTTCATTTTTTTTTATTTCTGTATTTTATATTTTGGTAAACTAATAAAAAAAATTGAAGTTTTAAAAAAAACCTAGCCATATCCAGAGCTGTCCAATTTCAGCTTGGAAAAATGATATGATAAATAGATCTTCTAATCAACTGAGGAAATAGTATTAAAATGTGTTCACTTTGCTGGAAGTTTATTTAGGGTTACTGAATGTAGGCTGCAAAAATATTGATAAATATGGATTAGAAAGCAACAAAAAATACCTACAAATCTAAGTCCCTGCTGCCACATAATGATCATTCACATCTTTGCAATTCGGATCCGGTAGCTCTAAGATTATTAGCGAGCTTAGCTAAGGAAAATTAGCACAGGATGAAATACAATTCATATATCTTATTAGACTGCTTAGTGGTTAGATTTGATGAGATGCATTTCTGACTGTTTGGCCTTCTTTTCCCCCTTGCTGGTTCTCAGTAAGGCAACAATCCATTTTAAGTGTGTTTGCTTTATCAAATTTTCTTCCATTTTTCATTATAATTGAGCAGGTTAATTATCTGTTCTCCCCCAGGCCATTGATTTTCCTCCCAGTTCATCAGCGCATCCACCCTCAATTAATTTACAGAAATGCACTCCCAGTCTGTATTTCATTTCTTCTAGGCTTCCAAAGGCTGCCATGAGCTCCACCTTATGCCAATGGCAAGGAGCTTTGCATATCTTGATAAAAGGGAGTATAAAAGAGACAGCGCATTTGTCTTAAGCAAGGTTTCCTGAGTTAGATGCTGGAGGTGAGGGAAAAGTGATTGTTAGAAGCTGTTATAGAAAAGATTTGTATTTCTTGCCAACTTAAATTAATTAATTGGGACAGAAGAAATCAAGGAAAACTTTTAGAAAATGAAATCAAAGAATCCAGTTTAAGAAGGAAAAAAAAACACGCAAACAGTCAGACTATCAGAACTTATTTCGCTACATCAGTTAATTTTGAGTATGTGCTATGCTCCTGAGTACAATTTTCAGCAGAAATTTGGGCTGACATTTTGGCATGATTGCATTCTTTAGCGTTCTTGGTATATGTATTGCAGCTGCCAAAAAAGCCAACACAGTGCTAGGCTGCATTAACAGAGGGATAGAATCAAGATCACATGAAGTATTAATACCACTTTACAATGCCTTGGTAAGGCCACACTTGGAATACTGCATCCAGTTTTGGTCACCACAATGTAAAAAAGATGTTGAAACTCTAGAAGGAGTATAGAGAAGAGCAACAAAGATGATCAGGGGACTGGAGGCTAAAACATATAAAGAACGGTTGCTGGATTTGGGTATGTCTAGTTTAATGAAAAGAAGGACTAAGGGTGACATGATAGCAGTGTTCTAATATCTCAGGAGCTGCCACAGAGAAGAGGAGATGAAGCTATTCTCCAAAGCACCTGAAGGCAGGATAAGACGCAACGGATGAAAACTAATCAAGGAGAGAAGCAAGCTAGAAACTAAGGAGAAATTTCCTGACAGTGAGAACAATTAATTAGTGGAATGACTTGCCTCCAGAAACTGTGAATGCTCCAGCACTGTAAGTTTTTAAGAAGAGATTGGACAACCATTTGCCTGAAATGGTATAGGGTTTCCTGCCTGAGCAGGGGGGTTGGACTAGAAGACCTCCAAGGTCCCTTCCAACTCTGTTATTCAGTTATATGCTGTGGAATGTGTATAGCTGCATTTATAATGAAAGGATGCCTATGATCCCTCTACAGGTAGTCCTTGACTTACAACAGTGACTGTTCAAACTTACAATGGCACTGAAAAGAGTGACTTATAACCAGTCCATGCACATACGTCTGTCTCAGAATCCCCATGATCATGTGATAAAAATTTGGGCACTTGGCAACGGGTATGTGTTTACGATGTTTGCAGCATCCTGGGGGGTGGGGTCATGTGGTCACAATTTGCGACTTTCAACAAGCAAAGTCAATGCGGGAAGCCAGATTTTGCTTAATGACCACATCATTCGCTTAATTTTAGGGATTCACTTAACCATGGCAATAAGGGCGTAAAATTGGGTGTAACCCACTTAACAACTGATTTGCCTAGCAACTGAAATTCTGGTCTCAACTGTGGTCATATGTAGCACATCTGTATGTGTGCTACATATGTAATGATAATTTTTGTGAAGTCTTCTATGTAACTTAGACTTCTCAATGACAAGTCTTTTTGCTTATGAAATAACCCACTCTTCCCTAACTTGGTGGCCTTTAGCTATGATTGTCTCTGGAGATTGGGAAAAGCTAGTACTCTCACAAGGACTTTTCATTACCCTCTTTTATCAGAGCAAAATGTCAAAATGAGGTTATAGTGCAACTGTTTAAATAACCAATGTACTTTTGTTCCTTCTTTCTGGGCTGAAACAAATTAGGCCTTTAAAAGGATATTTCTCACCATAAATAACTGCTGAACAGCATTCTCTGTGGGATTTGATAAGCCCAGGTTAAGTAATAAACTGAGTAATGCCTAGCATTTAAACCATATAAGATAAATGTAAGTTCCCAGGCTTAAACCAGGAAGCATTAAGTTCCGGGCAGTAATTATTATTATACTGCTGTCATTATTGGCAAGCCATTCATTGTATGATATGAGAACACTGAAGAACATAGTTTTGATGTGTAGAAATTGATCAATTGCATGGCTTAGCCTGAGAGGAAACCGTTTTGTGGTTCAGCCTGAGAGGAAAAAAAAAAAGTAGGTTTGGTTCAATTACATATTCCACCATTTCAGCCAAATTTTGAAATGATGCCATGTCTGGCCATGCAGGGTGAGTCTATTGACCTCTTTTAAAAACAAGCCAGCAAGTTTGGTTTAATAGTAGAAGCACATCATTATTATGTACTCATAATTAGAGATCTTTATTTAGATCAGCTTTTTTCAAATTTGGCAGTATTAAGATCTGTGGATTTCAGCATACTGGGTGGACAAATCAGGGAGTTGACATTTATACATCTTAAAGTTGCCTGATTTGAAAAAACAGTGGTCTAGACTTACTTAGCTATGTCCAAGGTCTGGCCAATTTATGTGCTTGTAAGATTAACCCAGTTCTTCAAAATTAAGTTTAGCACAGATACTAATTCAAAAGATATATTTTTTTTAGTTCAAATGCCTATGGTTTGAGGAAAAACCTCACCCTTCTGAATGTCAAGAGATACCTAGATTCCTGTTGTTTGTGACAGATATAGGAATAACCAGTTTTTGTGGTTTCTTTCAGCAGCCACATTAACCCACTTCAGTTTCTAGGATGCCTGTAAACAATAGTCCAAAAGGCAATAACATGTAAAAACTGCAATAAGTCAACAAAATATAATCTTAGATAACAGAAAATTTAGTGAATTGGTTGTTAATATTTCTTTTACATCTCTCTCTCTCTCCTTCTCTCCCCTCCCTCCCTCTCCCCTCTGTGTGTGTGTGTGTGTGTGTGTGTGTGTGTGTGTGGGTGGGTGGGTGTGGGTGTGGGTGGAGGGAGGGAGGGAGAGATCTTTCAGATTACAATAATACATTGTGCATTTGCAGTCTACAAAATCTTATACCTCAAGTCTCTGTGTCTTTTAAGCACCAGAAGATCCTAGCTGTTTGTGTCTGATACAATGGCATAGATTGGCCTGCTGACTTCCATTTTAAAGTGTCCCAAATCCCATTTTGGAATCACATCTGTTACCATGACAACAAGAACCTAATTTTTCTACTCGTACTTTCTAGCCTGGCTAGTTGTTGCATTTCAGCCATGAGTATCCCATAAAGGGCATCAGAAATCTTTCCTGATTACAGACAAAATATTCAGTGGCATTCAGATATGCCTAGCCTGGTTCAGCCATTCATTCATACTGCCAGTCTGACAGTCCTATTTCTTAGCCAGCTTTAAAGGCCAAATCCTTCCCAAGGCAGCTTCTAAAACCACTCTGTTTGTCTTTCCTAATCAAGTGTCATTTTCCCCATTCTCCCCCGCAAAACCCACTTGGGAAACCTATGGGGTGCTATGCGAAATTGGATATCAACATTATCATTACAGCCAAGCACCAGTTTGGGAAGGACTTAAGCCATGGTTTACTCTTCATCAGCATGGCAAACATATGAGGATAAATACCTTCCTTTGGTTTTTATTCATCTGCTTCTTAGAATATTAATTAATCTGATTCAACAGGAGTGGGTTGGAATGAGTGATCTTTCCCTTCTTAAGGCTTTTAGTCCTAAACAGTTGGACATGACTCCTTTTAATTCCCCCCCCCCTCATTTTCTTATGATGCCTTAAAATATAGCTCAGAGTACGTGGGCTCCAAGCAGCCTTTCTTAATGCAATACCAGTCAATCAGCCAGTCTGTTTAATTTATATTCCCACCTTTATTATTAATAGAAATGAGACAGAAAATATATCTAACACACATTCCTCCTACTTTCCTACTTTCCTCACAACAACAAGCCTGTGAGGTGGGATCTGTTGAAAGTGTGTGACTGGCCAAAAGTTACCTAGCTGGCTTTCATGGGTGAGGTGGGACTTAAATTCACAGTCTCCCTCTTTCTAACCTGGAGCCTTCCCTGAGTAGTTGAGGATGATGGGAATGGTACCTGTACAACAGGAGAAGATCCTAGAGATTTTAATGGTCTGACATCATTTTCATGGGGAACCAGCTCCAGTACTGATGGAAAGATTTTCAAGTAAACTTTTATTTTAAAGCAAAGCAGCTAACTAAATTTTTATGTGTTGCTAACAGTTGATGCTAACCACCGACAGCACATTTTCAAATCAAACCAGCTAAATAAAACCAACTTTTAAAGCTATATTTAAAAAGCATTCTAATAATCTCAGAGTCACACACATACGCAACTTTCATTTTGAGATAAGAAAACTTTACACATTACATTAACAGGAAAAAAAAGCTGGTCTAAGTAAGTTCTAAGTATGGTTGAAAGCATGGCTATTAGATTTGGGCTGCAACAATCTAGACTACTATTTCTCAATCTTTAAGATGTGTGGACCTCAATTCCCATAAAATCCCCAGTCCATTGGGGAACTGGCTGGGGAATTCTGGGAATTGAAGTCCATACCTGTTAAAGACACTGAGGTTGAGAAACATTGATCTAGAAAAGGGGTCCCCAACCCCCAATCCGTGGACCGGTACCAGGCCGTGGCATGCCAGCAATCAGTCCGCACAAACAAGCAAGCCCCCATCTATGGGATGCAGGCAGCACACAAAACCACTCCCGCTCTGGTCTGTGTAAAAATCTTTCTCTACAGAACCGGTCCCTGGTGCCCAAAAGGTTGAGGACCTCTGATCTAGAACACCCTTAGATGGTGGACAGGAAGCTCTTTGAATTATTGCTGCCCTCTAAGGGTCATTTGGATTGCCTGCAGCCCAGATGTGTTAAATAAGAGTGGGAAATTTCTTAACAGGTGGTAAAGCCTCTGCTTTTCTGACTATTGAAAACACCGTAAATGGGTCAATTTGAATTTTGGAAAGCTTCTGTACAGTACACTTGCCGAGGCCAGCCTTTGAATTCTACTCTTTTTGCATAGCTGCTTTTGAAGCCTTGAGAGTTTCCCCCCATTTGTTCCGATTAGGTCTGCCTTCAGTAGATAAGTCTCTCACATAATTTGAAGCACCGGCTGAAAACGAAGTCCTTTTGATGGTCTGGAGCTTGGAAATGTCTCTTACTCAATTAATTAAATGCTTCTTCTTTTTTGAATTCCTCCATGTGTTCTGTTTTATGTGTCATTTTCTCAGATTGGTGACCCTCAGAGCACTTTCTGGGCAATATCCTCCTCCTCCTCCTCCTCCTCCTCCTCTTCCTCTGTGCTTGTACAGAGTTGGCTCTCATGTATATAAGTAGCTATGTTTTAATTTTTTTTTTTAAAAAAACCTCCTGGGCTACATAATAGGCTGCTTTCTTTTTCCACATTTTTTCCCCCCTTTTTCCACTCCCAACACCTCATTTTAACTATGTATTACACTTGGTCTATGGCTGAAAGCTAAGCTGACCTCTAATGTATTACTGGTAGTTCATGACTACAATTATGTCCAAAATTTCTGTTGTTAAGCAAGACAGTTGTCAGGTGAATTTTGCCTCATTTTACCATCTTTCTTGCCACAGTCGTTAAGTGAATCACCGCAGTTGTTAAGTTAGTGACACGGTTGTTAAGTGAATCTGGCTTCCTCATTGACTTGGCTTGTCAGAAGGTCACAAAAGGTGATCACGTGACCCCGGGACTCTGCAACCGTCATAAATATGAGTCAGTTGCCAAGCATCTGAATTTTGATCACATGACCATTGGGATGCTGCAGTGGTTGTAAGCATGAAAAACGGTTATAAGTCATTGATTTCAGTGCCGTTGTAACTTTGAGCGGTCACTAAATGAATGGTTGTAAGGTGAGGACTACCTATGCATTTCTTAGAATGCTTTAGCTTGATTAAAGCTTGAAATAAGCATATTGATGAAAGGAGTTTTAAAGTTAGGAAGTTTTGCTGGGTGTTGCACAGCTACAATAGATCTTTAACATGCTGCACTGGAAATTGTATACTGTCTGAATTTTATTTCACGCTTGAATGATAAAATTTTTCCTTTCATCCTGAAACCTACTGTACCTGTTATGTGTGTTAGGGGTGAGGATGAGGTATTGTGTATTAGTGTGGTGTTGCCTTTTTGGCTTGCTGCAGCTCATGTAGGTTGAAAGACTTGTGTGTGTTGGAGGTGTTTCACTAGTAGTCTTAATAATTAATGCATAAGAAGTTAGTTACGGCTGGCTTGTGTGTGTTGCTTCCGTTCTTTCCCTACAACACAGCAGCGTCTTTGTGTGCAGAGAATTCCCAGTCTACTTCAAACTCTCATCCTCATTATTTAGAGCCGCATGATTCTCAGTCTCAGCAACTTTTAAGATGCGTGGACTTCAGCTCCCAGAATTCCCCAGCTAGCAATTGAAGTCCATATATCTTAAAGTTGCTGAAGTTGAAAAACACGGATCTAGATAACTAGATGCATGTTCCATATACTAAAGATTAACAACTCATGTAAATACTTGGCACAATAAAACCATACCTTTTGTGTGTTTGCTATTTTAAAGACAATGTTATTCCAGGAAATCTGACTGACTAGTCTCTTTTGGGGGTAAAACATGTTTATTCCTAGCATAATTATCCTTTAAAATAGCTTTGGAAAGGCACATACGACATTTTATTGCTGAAGATGGATTGGTGCTGCCAATCCATTCAAATTCATTTTGCAAAAAGGTGAGTAATAGCTTAAGCCAGTTTGATCATGTATTTTGTTTGGTAGCTTACTAGGTAACACAGCTGTCCAGGATGCTACAAGCTTGGCATGTAAAATGAATTCAAAGAGACTTGAAGGAGCACCAGTACATATTCCGCTAGATCAGTGGTTCTCAACCTGTGGGTCGGGACCCCATTTGGGGTTGAACGACCATTTCACGGAGGTCGCCAAACAACGCAGTCCGCCATTTTTTCCCCTTTTCCTTAGTTGTGCTACTCCCTTTTATTCTATTGGCTTTTGAAAGCCAATAGAATAGACTCTCTTGAATAGAGTCTAATTCTATTGGCTTTCAAAAGCCAATAGGAATTGTCCAGGCTGTGTCTGCCCTGCTGAGCCCGCCAAAAGTCCCATTCTGCAAATGGTGCTGCACCAGTTGAGTAGTCCTCGACTTACGACCGGTTGAGTAGTCCTCGACTTACGACCAGTTGAGTAGTCCTCGACTTACGACCGGTTGGGGGTTGCGGCATTAAAAAGGTTGAGAACCACTGTGCTAGATAAACAAGGACCTTTACATTCCTGGGAGAATCACTATAAGATGCTTCCTTCAGTGTGCTTGCTAATCATCTCTTTTCTGGAGCAGGGAGAGGACAGGATAGACTATGAGACTTTAAAGTTCATCAAATGAATAAATGTGTTCATTTATAAATTAGCAGATGGGCATCATCTTGGATAGTATTATCAGATACCTGAATCAATAGAATTTAATATCAGGGGAATTCCACATAAAAACCAGATTCTTATCAAATTGCTGTGCCTCATTTTGGGAACTGTATGGGAGGGCATATTATTTTCTACTTGTAATATTTCCATTTTCTTCTACCACTGCTTAAATTTTTCTTTCCTTAGCAAGAAATAAACAGATACCAGGAGCAGGCGAATGTGTTGATTTCTATTTCTCACTTTTGTGAATTTGTCAAGTTTAGTTTGTCTGTTACTGATGTGAACCTGTCAAATTCAGTTTGTTGATCCTAATTTTTTTTAAAGCAGCACTGAAATCATATTTTCCAAGCACATTCTTCACTATTTGTAATTTTGCCTAATATGGACTATATCTTGCATATAATGCATTTTATATGCTACAGGGGTCCAACAGATCAAAGTATGAGAGTTGACAGGAAAGTGACACAACATCCTTTGTCTGGTAGTGTTAGGAGCCATCTTTCCAGAAGCATGTCAAACAAGAATTGGAAATTAGATTAGAAATTAGACCCTGAGGATTATTGGAAGGTATAATTTCCTATGTGAACTTTTCTTGTACAAAGTGTCAAATGACGATCTCCCATGGAAGTTCCATACCATGGTGCCTTTCAATAGAAGTGTTTTCTCAAAATATCCTACATTCAGTATGTGTTATTGGTATCTATCACAGAATAAAATAACTTTGATTAAGACTTTGGAGGTCTTAATCCAACTCCCTGCTCAGGCAGGAAACCCTATACCATTTCATACCAACGATAGTCCAATTTCTTCTTAAAAACTTCCAGTATTGGAGAACTTACAACTTCTGGAGGCAAGTCGTTTCACTGATTAATTGTTCTGACTGTCAGGAAATTCCTCCTTAATTCTAGGTTGGACCTCTCCTTGATTAGTTTCCATCCATTGCTTCTTGTCCTGCTTTCAGAGGCTTTGGAAAACAAGTTGACCTCCTCTTCTTTGTGGCAGCACCTTAGATATTGAAACACTACTCTCATGTCATCCCTAGTCCTTCTTTTCATTAAACTAGACCAGGGGTAGGCAACCTTGGCTCTTTTATGACTCATGGACTTCAACTCCCAGAATTCCTGAGCCAGCTATGCTGGCTCAGGAATTCTGGGAGTTGAAGTCCATGAGTCATAAAAGAGCCAAGGTTGCCTACCCCTGAACTAGACATACCCAATTCCTGCAACCGTTCTTCATATTTTTTGGCCTCTAGTCAAATAAACATCTACTTAAAACAAATAAACCAAGAGCTGTTTTTCTTCAAAGATTGCCTAATAGTTTGGTTTTATTTATGAATTCCCTTTATGAAGGGAATTTATTTATGAATTCCACATAGAAGAATGGGTGGACACTTTTGGAAAAGTTTCCTAAGTCCTAATTAAATTGTCTCTCTTCTAATTAAACAATTCCTGCCCTTGGATCTTTAAAATGTATTTGTTTAAGTTAAGCATCATGATGGGTTTCCTTCTCTAATAAGTAGGTATTGGCAGCCTTTAATTACAAGGACTTTTCACAGTTAATGATCCAATTGGAGAAGCAGTCAAGATAGAGAAACTTAACAATCCTTTTATGCATGTTGTAGATCCTTTCTACAGCCAAAGAACACTTTGCCAGCAAACACACAAGTCTCACTAAAAGATTTTGTGGTGAGTAGAATGTAATGGAGCTTGTAACTGCAATGAGATGCTCTTGGCGGGGTGTTAAAAGACTTACTTCTAGCATCTCTTCTGCCTTCTTTGGCCTTCCGTGAAGTCGATTAACACTGAAAGACTAATGGATTACATTAACCTAAGATCAGTTCCTATCACTGC
The DNA here is from genome assembly GCF_016545835.1 of Crotalus tigris. Lineage (NCBI taxonomy): Eukaryota > Metazoa > Chordata > Lepidosauria > Squamata > Viperidae > Crotalus > Crotalus tigris. Next base: position 359,213 of record NW_024097540.1, on the reverse strand, counting down.
TAGAGCTAAACCACAGATGAGAGGATTGTCTTCTGTAATTTGGTGCCGGGAAAAAACAATTAACCAGTTTAGGATTGGATTCATTTTTAATCTGGATTTTAGGACTATTAATTGCAACAGAGGGAGATGGTTTTTATATAAGGTATATAAGTTATCAAAGAAGATGTCTGTAAGCTCTCCAAAACACCTATACGCACCACATTCTGTACAGGTGGTCCTCAATATAAATTCATTTAGTGACTGTTTGAAGTTACAAAAGCACTGGAAAAAGTGACTTATTATGACCATTTTTCAAACTTATGATCTTTGCAGCCTCCCCATGGTCACGATTATCAAAATTCAGACACTTGGCAACTGACTCATATTAATGAAAGTTGCAGTGTCCCGGGGGTCATATGATCACCTTTTGTAACCTTCTGACAAGCAAAGTCAATAAGGAAGCCAGATTCACTTAACAACTGTGTCACTAACTTAACAACTGCAATGATTCACTTAACAATTGTGGCAAAAAAAACCACCAACTTGTACAATGGAGCAAAATTCACTTAACAATTGTCTTGCTTAGAAACAGACATTTGGGGCTCAATTGTGGTCATAAGCTGAGGATTACCTGTTTTTCAGATATAGAATGGGAAATGTATCTTTTTTTTTTGTTACCGTGGATGACTTTTCGTCCAGCAAAGTGAAACAGGTGTCAAATTTGTATTTATTCTATAATATAATACGAATATGCCATTCTTCCCTTAAGGATTTGATGGTTACAGTGCTGGGGAACCCCCATTGGCCGGTGAGCAGGAACCCTGAACTCAATCCTGAAAAAGAAGGAGATGGAAAATTATCCAGCTGCAATTTCATGTGAACCATTGAAGATCTGAGGAAATTGCAATACTTGCCTTTCCTTTGAAGCATGATTTTTTTGAGCCCTTACATTTATTTTCTGAGCTAGCTCAGGAAATTGCTTACTTTCCACTTTTGATGCTGGATTACTGTCTGTTCACCTAACATCAGAAAACTGATGATCCTGTCTTCCCCAACTTTTAGGATTCTACCAGAATTTCAGCAATGCGGAACCACTTCCAAATAAAAGTAATGACCATTCATCTATCAGTAGTCTACCACTTTTGATCCGTATAGCTAATCTTCTGTTTGAGAATTGATTGCTTTGTTACTGGAAGTAGTTTTCCCAAGAATTTTATGCATACTGCAAGAGTATTCGCAAATTGTTTCATTCAGGTGCTTAGGTTCTCTTTTTAGATTTTCACACTAACAATAAAATACTCTCTATAACTTGGCCCTTTTATGACTTGTGGACTTCAACTCCCAGAATTCCTCAGCCAGCATAAGCTGTGGATCATACAGGGAGAATGTGGTGTGGAACTTGTGTACATTCTGGCTAGGTAGTCCTTGAATTACCACCACAATTAAGCCCAAAATGTCTGTCGTTAAGTGAAACATTCATTAAGCTAGTTTTGCTCCATTTTACGATGTTTCTTACCACAGCTGTTAAATGAATCACTGCAAGTCAGTTACACAGTTGTTAACTAAATCTGGCTTCCCTTTGACTTTGCTTGTAAAGTTGCAAAAGGGGATCACATGACCCCGGGACACTGCAATCGTTATAAATATGAGTCAGTTGCCAACTCTCTGAATTTTGATCACATGACCAAAGGGATGCTTGCAATGGTCGTAAGTGTAAAAAAATTGTCATAAGTTGTAACTTCGGTCACTAAATGAACTGTTGTAAGTTTTCCAGGGATGGATATGAACTTTTGGGGATCAGATCAAAATGTGCAACAATCAGGGAAATAACAAAGAAACATTGCCTAATTGAAAGGGCCAATATTTTCAGTGTGCTTGTGTACTGTGGAGCAAGGTAGTTTTTGGGACATTTTGATTAAGCTTTAAAAGAAGGTTTCCATTTGCTTTGTTGACTTTCCCAAATGAAAACTGTTTGGGTTCTTAGCAGTTTGCTGCAAAGTTCAGCAGTACGGTTTCTGGGAACTTTCAATTTCAGAGTCATATGTAGAGTCTAAGTAGTGAGATGGTTACAAGTTGCCATCTTTGACTTAAAAGGAATATCTTGCTGTGTCATCATTGCATGGGTTAGCATTCAGTGAAGTACAGATAGTTCCTTGACTTACAAGCACAATTGAGCCCAAAATTTCTGTTGCTAAGTAAGACATGTGTTACGTGAGTTTTGCCTCATTTTACAACCCTTCTTGTCACCGATGTTAAGTGAATCATTGTAGTTATTAAGCTAATAACGTGGTTGTTAAGTGAACCTGACTTCCCCAACCTGACTTGGCTTGTCAGAAGGTTGCAAAAGGGGATCCCGTGACCCCAAGATACTGCAACCACCATAAATGCGAGTCAGCTGCCAAGCATCCAAATGTAAATCACGTGACCGTGATTTACATTTGGATGTAAGTGTGAAAAATGGTCATAAGTCCCTTTTTTCAGTGCCGTTGTAACTTTGAATAGTAAGATGGAATCTGTGTGAGAATTAGCAGAAAATAGCTGTGTCCTATATATAAATAGTTACAGAAAGAGACAATATGCTAGTGCAATCTCACCCAAGTGGTATCTACAGAAAATGAGAACAAAAGAGAAGTCACGTGGATCCACAGGCAAATAAATCTATTCTAACCATGTTTAGGACAGAGACTCAATTTGGTGTAATGTTTAAGGCATCAGGCTAGAAAATGGGAGACCATGAGTTCCAATCCCACTTTAGGCTTGAAGCCAACTGGGTGGCTTTGTGCCAGTCTCTTTCCCTCAGCCCTAGGAAGGAGGCAATCGTTATTATGTTTGAACTACTTCCAAAATCTTGCAAATACTTGTCCAGGCACTCATCAGGACTTGAAGAGACAAAAAAATGTTAGGAGATATGTTTTATCTATTTATTTATATCAGTGGTTCTCAACCTGTGGGTCGGGACCCCATTTGGGGTTGAACGACCATTTCACGGGGGTTGCCAAACAACGCAGTCCGCCATTTTTTCCCCCTTTTCTTTAGTTGTGCTACTCCCTTTTATTCTATTGGCTTTTGAAAGCCAATAGAATAGACTCTCTTGAATAGAGTCTAATTCTATTGGCTTTCAAAAGCCAATAGGAATTGTCCAGGCTGTCTCTGCCCTGCTGAGCCCGCCAAAAGTCCCATTCTGCAAACGGTGCTGCACCAGTTGAGTAGTCCCCGACTTACGACCGGTTGGGGGTCGTGGCATTAAAAAGGTTGAGAACCACTGATTTAGATGGTTTATTTGGCTTCACAACTCACAAACAGGGATTCTGGATAGCTTGTCTATTGACAAAATGAGAAAAACCAGTAACAAAAGGCACAAACCCCTACCAAATAGGAGAACCATACCACATGGCAAAAGTCATTTTAGAATAGGCTCATCTGAATCTTGGCGTTGAAAAGGAAGTCCTCTTGTGTAAGGAAAGACACTATAGCAGAGAAAGCACTTGATGCTTAGGTGGTCCACATGGATTTAAATATGTGAATTCACTATCATTTGGGATCTGTTCATGTGATCATGGTAAAGTCTATAATGGGTAAACACTTTTTATATTACAGTACAGCTTCTGCTTAGAGTTAATTACATACTGAAACCATTTCTCATTTACTCTATGGCATGGTTTCAGAGTTTGAAGAAAGCCTTTTAACTTAAAAGTGCCTCATGCATTTATTAATTTGAAAGATTGTATACATGTAGAGAGGGTTAGAGTGTAGACAGTATTCATTTGAACAAAATATAGACAACTGATAAAAATGTTCTGGTTTTGGCTCTCTGGGTATTGAGCAAAGTGCAGGCCTATGATAATAATGGACATATGAGGAACTATAAGCTCAGTCAACTTTTCCTTTCTAAAATTAGAAGCAAAACTCTGACCACTGGAGGGAACTCCACTGTAATTTTTTCCTCTTCCTAATCATGTGGACGCATCCTCATTTCTTTGTTTTCCAACATCAGGAAAAAAAAAAATCAATGACGCAGTTGGACCAGGGGCATTTGGATCTACAATATCTAAAACTTGCTGACTTTGCGTCTATGTAAACTATTTTCCTTCCATTGTTTATAATAAGAAGCATCCTATGCAGTGGTGGGATTCAGCTGGTTCACACCACATCGGCAGAACTGGTAGCTAATTTTTTGTTGCCCAGGATCAGAATGGACTTCCAGAAGTGGCATCCACACAGAGAACCGGTTGTTCACATATTTGAATCCCATCATTGATGCTATGGGTCTCATTTGTTAGGGAACTTCACTTGGTGAGTCCCAGGAAGTGGAATTCACCTTATAGAACATGGGTGTCAAACTTGCCATGTCACGTGATGTGTCGTGACGTATCGTGACTCTTTTTGCAATAGGGTGGGCACGGCTTTGGTATGATGAAACCGGCCCATGGGCCAGCAGTTTGACACCCCTGTTCTAGAATATTCTCCTTCCCCAAACAAGGTTAATATTGTCTTGATTTATTCTCCAGAAGTCCCTTGTGGATGTGGCAATATCATCAGGCCTAAAGGTCTCAAGTGACAGATAAGATGTTGAGGGGGCTCCGTTATTTTTGTGAACGTCTATTCTCTCTTAGCCTTGTGATTCTTTTTTTTAAAGATTGTTTTTTAATAAATTTTATAATGTTAGAACAGATTATTTATAGCTCAGGATTGAATTGTGGGGTCCTTGGGCTCTCTGAGCTTGGTTGTTTTCTTGCAGATGTTTCATTACCCAACCAAGTAACATCATCAGTGCTAGAGGGAGTGAGGTTTGGTCTCTATTGATGTACAATGGCTATCCCTGTCAGTGTTGGTGGGAGTGTTATTTTTTTTTTCTTGTTAGTTCCTTGATTTGGGTATTGTTTAGCATGATTGTTGGTCTGGTATTAATCTTGGTGTTAATTCTACTTATCTGGGTGTTGATTGCTGGTGTTTTGATCTTTTTGTCTCCTTTTGTAACTTCATTGTGCGTCGCCTAGATATTCTTTTTAAAATTTATATACCAAGTTCATGTGACCCAGTGGCCATATACATTTTATATATAAAGATGCAATTAATATAATTAATCTCAAATCCCAGAGAGAAATAAAAGAATTCCACCCTCCCTGGGCTGCTATTTTCATATTAGGTTGGAGTCTTCCAAATCAAGGATAGCATTGCTTTTCATTTAAAACACAAGCAATTTTAATTTGGCACCAATATTTGTGAAACAGTGTCTGGCTTTTTTTTTTTTTTTTTTAGAAGTGGGAGGTTTTCTATAGCTTTTCATATAGTGCTGTTGAAAGAAAAATCTTCATCAGGGTCTGCCTTTTTAATATTTCCCAAAATATTTCTTTCTCTGTTTTCTTCCCACAGTTCTATATGTCTGTTTGTATGTAGAGCAGACATGTCAAACTCACGACGTCAGGTGATGTCATGCAACGTATCGGAGCTTTTTCGCCATTGCCGGCAATGGGGTGGGCGCGGCTCCAGTATGATGAAACCGGCCCGCGGGTCGGCAGTTTGACACCCCTTATGTAGAGTGTTTGCATATTAGATTATGCAAAAAAGTATGAGGGGGGAAAAGTATGAAGAAGATTTTAATAATAACAACAAAATGCAATAAAAGTAATCAGCCTTAGGTCAGGATTTTGTTCCTTGATTTTGAAGGTATGGGATCATCTGCAACCACAAATACTCCTCCATTTTTTCCCTAAACATTTCATGAATGAAGCTTATTTTGCTAACATAGTAGATGGTAATCCTGAATTTTAAATCATACTCCTCCCACCAATAAATCAGGACCAGTTTACATTATAGTAGTATATAAATTGTAGCTTTGGTTACAATATCTCTGCTTAATTTAATTACTTGAATATATTGTTGCTGTCAGGTGTAATTATTAATTTTTTATAACACAATGTTAACCTATGCATTATGTCATTACCTCAGAGAAAAATCTTTATGATGTTCAGTTGCCATCGGATGAGTTCTCTGAAAGATTTCTCTCCCTCTGCCTCTGGTTTTTATAAATAGATCAGTCCCATTCACTACTTGCTTTCATAACTATTATGTTTACCTGAAAGGAAGATGAAGATTTAATCCTAAATAAAATATCTTTATAGTGGGAGGCTGTGCTAGATTAGTTGAGAGTACTATAATGGAATCATCCAACTGCTATCTAATCTTGTCACTAAGTCACTAAGCCTGCTTTGATCCATAACTAAAGTTTGCAGGACTCCGTCTACTTATTACTGGCTGCTCTTTAAGAGGCCCTGTGATGATTGGTGTTCCAATAATTTCTTAAATGCCAACCATGAAGTAAAGGTTTTCTTCTAATGGTTGTAGACAATGAAACCGAACTGTGTTGCGCTACGCTACAAAAACTCTGAGATCTTGTTTTCCAAGATCATGCATCTTTTCTGCATCAGATATGGACACCTAGATGTGAAATGAGGCACACATAAATTGGTTTCTCTGTTCCCGTGCCTACCAACTGATCTCAGGAAGTCTATTCATCATCCATAATTGTGTACTGCATTTACTCCAGGCCTTTGTTAGTTTCTGAATTGGGAGTTAGGAAGAAGTTGTTGTGTTTTTTAAAATGCCATCCTGACTAACCTATTTTTCGTATAATGCCACCACAGGGATATATAAAGAGTTTGTAATTGGTGCTCAAAATTTTGGTAGTTAAAAAATGTAACACGTAGACAGTGCAGTTCTTAGATGGTGAATACAAGCAACATTACTGAAGTGGTTCCCAGCTTATTCTGCATCTGTCAGATTTTTCTAGTCTCTAATCCAAGTACTAAGTCTGACCATGTTGACTTCTTCAAAATCAACCTAGATTAGCTGGGTGTTAGCTAAAAAATAAATATGGCTATATGGTCAGGTCATAAGAATGTTAGTTCTGAAGTCAGGCTGTCCCAAAAAGCAGCTGGACTTTCTTGATTTTTTTTCTTTGACAACGTTTCTTTAGTTCTGAATGATGAGAAGCAAAATGTTTCCAAAGAGAAAAACCGAAGAAAGTCCAGTTGCCTTTTGGAAAAGCATCTTTGGGATAACCATGATCTGGAGATTGAGAACTTCCATAGCAATCTGAAATCAGAGTTAACTGAACCTAGTGTGAAGATGTTGGAAAGGGGATTGACAGTTTTGGAAGGTCTTGCTTCTGAGGAGACAACTGGTTAAAACAGGGGTCTTCAAACTTGGCCCTTTTATGACTTGTGGACTTCAACTCCCAGAATTCCTCAGCCAGGCACGCTGGCTGGGTTAAAGTGCCCTTCTTATTTTTCAGGGTTTTTAAAATATCCATTATTTAGCCCAAATATGTCATTTCACAATATCTTGCTGTCTTTTCCATTATGGAGTACCTTCTTTTTCCAACAGAAGAAAAACTTTCCCACAGTTTTCCTTTTGCAATTTTAGATTATCTCCTGGCTTTAAACTCCTCTTATTATTGTTGTTGCCTGTGATTATGTAAGGCTGCAAGACAACAATACATCTTCTTTCTCAGCTGTGATTTTAATCTCAATAGTTTGCAGCTACCGCAAGTGCACACTCCTTTCTTTAGAGTAAAAGTTTCACAAGGGCAAATTGACTTTCATGGTGAAGATACAATGAGTTTCTATCTTCATTTATTTGAGCTCTGCCAGTCCATGTCTCTTCATTACATTCGGGTCAGCAACTTTATCCCTGATTTTAGAACTGAAATTCCCCTGTAATCAGAAACAACGCAGGGCAAATGTCTTCCCTGGTATAAATTTGATGCAGTCGGAGGACTTACACAAGGGATGAATTTGTCTGAAGCTGTTTTGGCATAGTATCAATCAAAGTTGGCTCTAGTTCTCTTCATTTTCATCACCCTTGGCTGCTCTAGCTGATACTTACAATTGAGTGCTAGTCAGATTTATTGGAGCTCCTTTGAGTGGGTTTAGAATAAACCTAACACAAGTTGGCTTACAACAAGCTGAAGAATTGATGCCACCATTTTCCAGTTCTCCAGTCAAATCTACTGAAGCACTTTGGCTGTTACACACAGGAGTCATTCTAAAGTTCATGGAATTTTGTCTGCCGAAGTTTAAGTAGAGGGCTACTTTAAAAGTCAGTCAAAGACTTGCTTTGACATTTCTCATATCCTTTTTTTCTCTCCCTGTGTGTGTTTTAAACTTTGGTCAAGGCTGGTAAAGACCCACAAACTAGCTTACAAAATTCATTTGGGTCCATTTTGGAAATGCATATTCTAGAAGGCTTGAAACTAATCAAGGAGAGAAGCAACCTAGAACTAAGGAGAAATTTCCTGTCAGTGAGAACAATTAATCAGTGGAATGGGTAGCCTTCAGAAGTTGTGGGTGCTCCATCACTGGAGAATTTTAAGAAAAGATTGGACAGCCATTTGTCTGAAATGGTATAGGGTCTCCTGCTTGAGCAAGGTCCCTTTCAACTTCGTTATTCTGTTGCATTGTTTGTTTTGCTCAAGTGTGCAGTCCGTTTCTAGTTCCTGGTGCAGAATGTATGCAGTTCAAGCCTCTGGGTGTGAGTGTGTGTGTGTATGTGTGTAGCCTAAAAGAATAATAAACCCCTTCTGTAAATAACTCTTGGCCATTAAAGGCTGTACAGATCTTCAAAGTGGCATTTAACTTTGACGAAGGCTTGAAATGAAGTACTCCTTCAGAACTGCTTCCCCCACTTCTAAGATCAAAAGCATGTAGCCATGTGGCCTCACTTGCCCTCTCCACTGAAATATCTACTGGCAGTTCCAGTAGCTGCAAGAGACTTCTGTACATCTTTGCAGTCCATTCCGGTTCTAGCTAGTGGAACTGCTGGTTGAGAGTTTGAGGCAACAAGAAGGGCTTCATCCAATGGTGGGATTCAAATATGTGAACAACTGGTTGTGTGTGTGGATGCCCCTTCCGGAAGTCCATTCTGGGCCTGGGCAACAACAAATTGGCTACCGGTTCTGTCAAAGTGGTGCGAACCGGCTAAATCCCACCACTGGCTTCGTCTAGAGAACTGTGATGTTTCTCCTCAACAAGAAAACTGAGTTGCCATTCAGCTGAATGTGGCTCAGCATGACTAAGCCAGGTCACCTCACACAGACCTAAGTGTACTGGACAAAGTCACGGAGATAGGCCTTCTTCTAACAAAAAATATTAGAAATTGGCTTGAACTGGTCTGTCTTGCCCAGAATTACAGTACTTGAATTTCAAGGGATTTTTTTTTTTAAATTTTACCTGATCCAACTTAAGCCTTTACCTGAAAACAGAGGCTCCAAATGAGCTATGATCCCTCTGGTAGTTTTTGTCAGGAATCCCTGACCCCCAGGCCCCTGCCCACTACTGGGCCACGATCTGTTCAAAACCAGGCTGCCCAAAGCAGCTGGTGAGCAGCAGGCGAGTGCGTGCACACACGCTCCATTTGTGTGAGCAAATGCCACTCACGTGAAACCATCCTCTCTCCACCCCCCCCCCCATGCCAGTCCACAAAGCTGGAAAGGTTGAGGAACTCTGATCTAGAAGAATAATTTAATGCATACTTTGTTTTTCTAGAATGAAGTTGCAAGTTTTATCCTTTTGATATTAAAAATTAGTGTATGAGTAGATGTAATTCTTCCATCATACCTTTAAGATATATGTAAGATATACGTAAAGAGGGAAAAATGCAGACGGTCAAATTGGGAGCATGTATGATATTGCTCACTGAAAATAAATGTTTCTAAATATGATTGTTCAGAGAAGCATATCATAGAAATAATCTGATAATTTAAATTGCTGTTTTACATATTTTTTATTATTACATCAGTAACAGAATGACAGAATAACAGAGTTGGAGACCCTATACCATTTCAGTCAAATGGTTGTCCAATCTCTTCTTAAAAACCTCCAGTGATGGAGCACCCACAACTTTTGGAGGCAAGTCGTTCCACTGATAAATTGTTCTCACTGTCAGGATATTTCTCTCCTTGATTAGTTTCCATCCATTGCTTCTTGTCCTGCCTTCAGGTACTTTGGAGAATAGGTTGATCCCCTCTTCTTTGTGGCAGCCCCTTAGATATTGAAACACTATCATGTCACCCCTAGTCCTTGTTTTCATTAAATTAGACATACCCAATTCCTGCAACCGTTCTTCATATATTTTAGCTTTCAGTCCCCTAATCATCTTTGTTGATGATGCAGATAAACTCCATGAGTGGGGATGGGATAGTAATCCTTCCCATTTAATGTGGAAGGAGGTGGCACCACAGCCAGCTCCCTGCGAATGGACCTTTGTTGAATAAATTTTGCCCAATAAATGCTAGATTATTCCTATTGATGGCAGCATGTTGAGAGTCACTGATCACTACCAGTTATGCATTAAACCAGGCCTGGCCATTTTATGGGCCCCGGGCCATATTCAGCCCTTTGGCTGTCCCTGTAAGGTCTGCTTGAGGTCAACTGGAAGTGAGATATCAAATGTAAAGAAGCGTATGCCATATACTCAATACAGGTAGTCCTCGACTTACAACAGTATATTTAGTGACTGTTGGAAGTTACAACAGCACTGAAAAAAAGTGACTCATGACCATTTTTCACACAACCATTGTACTAGCCGCATGGTCATGTGATCAAAATTCAGACACTTGGCAGCTGACTCATATTTACGATGGTTACAGTGTCCTGGAGTCACGTGATCATTTTTGCGACCTTATGACAAGCAGTCAATGGGGAAGCAAGATGCACTTAACAACTTCGTTACTAAGTTAACAAGGCAGTGATTCACTTAATAACCAGGGCAAGGAAGGTAGTAAAATTGGGCAAAATTCACTTAACAACTGTCTGATTTAGCAACAGAAATTTTGGGCTCAATTGTGACCTTAGGTCAAGGACTACTTGTACAACTGCATTGCTTGAAGTTGGCTGCTTTTTCTTCCAATTTATGTGCGGGCATGTACCTCCTCAGTCCTACTGGTTTGGCCCTCTACAATAGTCCTAGTTTCTCATGTGGCCCCATGGGAAAATTAATTGCTCACCCCTGCATTACACAATAGGGGTAGACATCCCTTACTATATAGCTATGGGTAATTCTACCTAAAATGGAGCATCGCTGGCAGCTTACAGGTGTAGGCTGTATGTGGTGTAAGTTACAATAATGACATAAAGCTGGTGGTGGATGGGAAAAAAGTGACAAAAGCAAAACATGAGATGAGGTGGAGATTGCTGATGTTTTATCACCTGGGAGATTCTTTGAGTCAAAGTACCTTATTTTTAAAACGTAGCATTAAATCTCGACCATAAGTAATAAAATTGAACATTGTTTCCATTTTGTTGATGAAGAGCCATTTGAAAAGTAGGGTATCGACACAAATAATCAATCAATGAACGTAAGCAAAGAGTGGTGTCAGAAGAGAAATATATGTTTATCATAGATTGAGTAATTCTGATTTTGGTATGTATTTTAAAATCACATCCACTTCTTGAAGCCTTATTACTTTTCAAAACAAACTTCTGAATATTAGATTAAATTAGTGCTATAATAGGGCAAATCCATGGGTAAGTCTCCCTTCTGTTACTTTATATTCCCATAGCCGGTCCCTCTTAAAAGATTCTATGGGATGGCAATAAATCTTTTTGCTGAATTGGTCTTATTTTAAGATTATTTATTTCGTTCTTTCTTCAGTTTATGCCTGCCACGATTGAGAAGATTCTCAATGATTTACAATACATCTATAAACAAAGTAACAAAATGTCTGTGGTATAATAAAGATAAATAAAAATCACAATACAAAGCAATAAAACACCCATAATATACAGATAAAATAAAATTAAGATAAGCAGTCAGCGGATCATAAAATGCATACTTGATATTCTTCTTGACTCTTAAACGCTGCTTTCTCAATATGGAGTGTTCCAATTCTGTATTCCAAAGTTCTTACAAATGACTAATATATATATATACTTTTAAAAAATTCACTATTTTCTATTTTTTAAAAAAGCCAGCAGGTTTAGAATTACCCAACACACATATTGATAATAAGTTAGTAGATACTGCTAATGCATGTGGACCAAACTGAGAAATTAAAAGATATTTTAATTGGGTATATCTACCAACTACACTTTTTAGAAAACTCCTTTGCAACAATTCAGATGGATTAACTGTCTGATTAGTAATTAGTAATTAATTAAACTATATAACAATGAACCTCCATTCTCTGCACAGAGAGGGAGAGATTTCATCCCAAGGTCCATTTGATATCCCAAGTTTATGAAGCAGGATTACAGTCATGCTTATATTCCAGCATTTTCCAAAATACAATGTGCAGTTTTTAATGCTGAAAATAGACTAGATTTTTAACTAAATGAGGAACCAAGCCTTACATGTTCCCAAAGTGGTTAAAAAAACCCTTTTTAATTGTGCCCATAATAATTTTGGAACCGGGTTTCTTATATCCATAAAGCAGACATGTCAAACACAAGGCCTGGGGGCCAGATGCGGCCTGCAAAGTGGTTTCATGTGGCCTGCGAAGCCATCCTGGAAACAGTGAGGGAACGGCCCCCACTGCCTTGGCCCTGGCCCAGGCCGGCCAGCCGGGAGCCAATGTACAATTTTGTGGTGGCCATCTATGCTGAAACGCATTCAGTCTTAGTTCCACAAGGCCGTCTAGAAACAGCAAGGAACCAGCCCCTGCTGTGTCGACCCTGGGTGCATGCTGGGGAGGTGTCACTCTTTGTGAGGAATGAAGAAATTGAGCATGCCTTGGCGCTTGCCCTGGTCCCACCCACTTCAGCCAGAGACCCTCAGATCTGTCCCACTCCTGCCCAGTCCCCCACAGGTACCCTTGATGCAAACGATGTAGAGCTGGCCATGCCCACCCAGTAGGCCACACCCACTCTACACCCACCCAGTAGGCCGCACCTACCTGGCCTCCCGAGGGCAACCACAATGCTGATGCGGCCCTCAATGAAATTGAGTTTGCCATAAAGGAAGAGGTTTCAATGTATGTCCAGTGATAAGCTGAAAATCAGAAAGGTTAAAGCCTGCTTTCATACAGAAGCCATAATTCTGATAAAGAGAATCTAGATCAGTGATGGCAAACATTTTAGAGACCTAGTGGCCAAACCCACTTATTTAGCACCAGGTGCCAGGTGAGTATGGCCCACTGGGTGGGCATGGCTGTGGTGGTCATGGCAGAATGGGTGGGTGTGGTCACCTCAATGTTGGTCATGGGCAGGGACTCCTGTGGGGGCTGGATAGGGTTGGGGGAGATCCAGGGGGTCTCTGGTGGGTGGGACAGTGGGCAGGAGGCTCATCCTGTGGGGTGCAGGGAGGGGAGGCAGGGCAGGGGTGTCATTGTCTCAGGGCAAGGCAATGCAGAGGCCAACAAGCGCATGGGGGCCGACGGTGTCCATCAGCAGCCACAGTCTGCCGGCCCCTTGACTGGCGCACTCTAGGGCTCCACAACCCACTGCCAACAGCTCAGAGAAGCTGCCTCTGAGCTCAACAGCCGGCCAACAGCTGAGGAGGCAATGCAATGGGTCGTGCCTGGGAAAAGGAGAGCATGCGAGGCCAGGAGGGACGGGATGGGGGGAGGGAAACCATGTGGGACCTTGGCGAGTTAGTGGGCGGCTGCTTGAAGAGGGATGGTTGCCATCTCTGGGGCATAGCACGCGTGCCCACAGAGAGGGCTCTGAGTGCCGCCTCTGGCACATGTGCCATAGGTTCGCCACCACTGATCTAGATGCTTATTGTTATACAAATGCTCTTAATAACTCATCAGATAGATTAAAATATTTTGAATATGTAAAATAAGAATCAATGTGTGCATGTGTATGCAAAAATTCATTTTTACCCTATTTATCTTTCTCCATATAGAATCATAACATGTAAGGTTGAAAGGGACACTGGAGATCATCTAGTCAACTTCTGGCCCAGTGCATGGGGAATTTCAGATATCTATTTATATAAATATTGAATTGAGAGAAACACATTGAAATAGTTACAATTCATTTCTGCTATTCTATGATTTTTTTGCTTGCATTCTTTGGAATTCCAAAAATACTCTTGGCAGTTCATTTAATTTAAGCATTTGTAATACGGTCCTTATTCTATTAGTCTAAAATGCCATCTTTATCTGAATAAGGCAGATATTAATTGCTGTTAATATTATTAGCTATTTTGGAGAGTTTAAATTTCCTGATCTTGAAAATCACAGGCAGATTGTTTTAAAACCTGTGAAACACAACTCTTTCCGAATTAAATCTTAAAAGAAGTATTTGTTTTGTGTATATTGGTTACCTCAGAAAATGTTCCATGGGAGTCATTTACGATAGGCTTGCTACTGTACAGTTATTGCGGAGTCCTAACATGGAAGTGAATGTTCTATTATGTCAGAAGGAAAAGAAAAAAGGGAATGAGTTTTGCTTTGATGATATGGGTAGTAAAACACAGAGACGGTCCCAAATTAATGGGTCTAATATGGATTGAATATAAATCTGAGTAACTAGTGAGAAAGAAGAATGTTGGGGTAGCTTGGTCCTGTAAAGAAATGAGGATCACATTACAAAACGAATGAAAGAACAGTTTATGTGAAAAAAGGAAGGGGAAAATTCTCAGTCTTGTTTGGATGGACTGGACGAGTTCCTGAAATACGAAGTTTGAAGAACAGACAATTACAAAAGGGAGGAAGTGGATGTGAATGTGATCAAGTATGTTTCGCAAAGATAGAAATCTATAGAGAATTATAGTGTTGCTATAAACTAGATTTAGCCATATTTCTTTTTATCCTTTATCTCACACCTTTCATGTTCTTAGCTTACAACTTCTTTTTCCTTTTCTCCACTCCATAATATTATGGATGGCCAGTTTGGTCTAATGGAGTAGGTGCTGGCCTAAAAACCAGGATACTGTGAATTCTAGACCTGCCTTAGCCATGAAAGCCGGCTGGGTGATTTTTGCGCCAATCATTTGTCTTAGCCCCAGCAACCTCACAGGGTTGTTGTTCTAGGGAAAAGAAGAGGCAGGAGTATTAGGTATGTTCCCTACCTTGAGTTATATATAAAAAAGGTGGGATGAAAATCTAATAATAATTATAATCCTCCAGATTATAATAATATAAGACTATTTTAGGACTTATTTAGTGGTGATAAGGGCGGCAAAGCGTGTTCACTTTTCCGCACTTATTGCGTCCGCAGAATCTCGCCCAGCCGCCTGGTTTAGAGTGACCCGCTCCCTTCTTAAAGTGGAGGAGGCGGAGGAACCCTTGCAGGGGAGAGTTGAGGAGTTTGTTCAGTTTCTGTCGGACAAAATCGCTCAGATTCAGATAGACCTGGACTCTGACTGGGCAGTGCCAGCCGAGTTGCCAGGGGCTGGTCTTAGTCATGTTATCTGGAGCGAGTTTGAGCTTGTGACCCCTGATGAAGTGGACAAGGCCGTGAGGGCAATGAATGCCGCCACCTGTTTATTGGACCCGTGCCCCTCCTGGCTGGTTTCTGCGAGTAGGGAGGTGATACGAGGCTGGCTCCAGGCGATAATCAATGCCTCCTTGATGGAGTGGTCTTTCCCGCAACCTTTAAAGGAAGCGGTGATGAGGCCCCTCCTCAAGAAGGCTTCCCTGGACCCAGCTGTTTTGAAGAACTTTCGTCCCGTCTCCAACCTCCCCTTTGTGGGGAAAGTTGTAGAGAAGGTGGTGGCGTCTCAACTCTTGCGATTCTTGGATGAAACCAATTATCTGGACCCTTTTCAATCTGGTTTCAGGCCCGGCTACAGCACTGAGACTGCTTTGGTCGCACTGACCGATGACCTCTGGCGAGCCCGGGATAGGGGTTATTCCTCTATCCTGGTGCTTCTTGACCTCTCAGCGGCTTTCGATACCATCGACCATGGTATCCTTCTGCGTAGTCTCAGAGAGGTGGGGGTGGGCGGCACCGTATTGCGGTGGTTCTCCTCCTACCTCTCTGACAGATCGCAGTCGGTGTTGGCGGGCGGACAGAGATCGACCCCTAGGCGCCTCGATTATAGGGTGCCTCAGGGCTCGGTCCTGTCCCCCCTCCTTTTTAACATCTACCTGAAACCACTGGGTGAGATCATTTGGCGACACGGGGTGAGGTATCATCAGTACGCGGATGATACCCAATTGTATATCTCCTCCCCGTGTCCTTTCAGTGAAGCAGTCGACGTGATGTGCCGGTGCCTGGAAGATGTGAGGGTCTGGATGGGGGTGAACAGGCTTAGACTCAACCCTGACAAGACCGAGCGGCTCTGGGTCTTGCCTCCCAAAGGCCAACTGGATGGTCCATCTTTAGTTCGGGGGGGGGCAAATTTACCTCCCTCAGTGCAGGCACGCAACTTGGGTGTCCTCCTGGACTCTCAGCTAAATTTGGAACAACATCTATCGGCTGTGGCCAGGGGGACCTTTGCACAGGTTCGCCTAGTGCACCAGTTGCGACCTTATTTGGACCGGGAGACTTTACTCACAGTCACTCATGCCCTTGTCACCTAAAGACTGGATTACTGTAACGCGCTCTACATGGGGCTACCCTTGAAGGGCGTTCGGAGGCTGCAGTTGGTTCAGAACGCAGCCGCAAGAGCGATTGTGGGTGCGCCAAGATACGCCCATGTGTCACCTATCCTCCACGAGCTGCACTGGCTTCCTGTGGGTCTCCGGACGCAATTCAAGGTGTTGATTATCACCTTCAAAGTCCTTCATGGCATAGGGCCAGGTTACTTACAGGGCCGCATTCTGCCGCACAACTCCCAGAGACCGGTGAGGTCCCATAGATTGGGCCTCCTTCAGGTCCTGTCGGCCAGACAATGTCGGCTGGCGGGCCCCCGGGGAAGGGCCTTTTCTGTGGTGGCTCCGACCTGGTGGAATCAACTTCCCCCCGAGGTTCGAACTACTCCCACCCTGTTGGCCTTTAAGAAAGCCGTTAAAACAACAACAGAGGAAAGAAGTTAAAGAATCTCTTCAACAAAGTGCTTCGTTGCCGGTGGGAGGAGCAAGACCTAAGAGTTCTGCGGCACATTCTTCAATGGCAGATCTTCAAGCAGTCTTCTCCAGGCTTCTGGTTAAGGGAGATGGTAAAGCTCCTGACTTGGAATGCTAACGGCCTTAATTCCCCTCAGAAGAGAAAGAAAATCTTTCATTATTTAAAGCAACATAATAATGATATTATTTGTTTGCAGGAAACACATATTATAGCCAAAGATCAAAAATATTTAGTCAATGCTCGTTTGGGATCTCATTTTGTATCTTTTGCTCCTGGGAAAAAAGGGGGCGTAGTTATTTATGTTAAGCAAAACTTATCAGCCTGTTTGGTAGAATCTGATCTTCAAGGGAGATATATTATGATTGAAGTTGGCTTATATGGTAAGAAAATACTTATAGTGGGACTGTACGCACCAAACCAACAACAGGAACAATTTTATAGACTGTTACATCAGAAATTAACTTTGTTGGACTATAGATCTGTGATATTAATGGGTGATTGGAATGGTGTGTTAGATACACAAATGGACAAAAAAGGATCTTCTATTTCTTTTAAACAGGCTAAATTACCTAAAGCTTTTTTTGATTTGAAAGAGGACTGGGAGCTACGAGACTACTGGCGTGAATGTAATCAGGAGGAGAGAGACTTTACTTTCTTTTCAGACAGACATCAATCTTTTTCAAGAATTGATTTTTTTTTTATTACAACTGATTTATATTTTAGGGTAAAGAATGTTAAAATTTTTCCTAGGACATTGACGGATCATAGTCCAGTCTGGATGGAGTTGGTTGATGAAAGAGAGGAGAGGAGATCGTGGAGGATGAATGAAAATTTATTTAGACAAGAAAAAATGTTCAAAAATTAAAGGAGCACTTAAAGGATTATTTTGCTTTAAATATGCATAAGGGAACTTCAATGTCAATGGTATGGGATGCAGGTAAAGCCTTCATGTGTGGGATTTTGATACAAATGAATAATGCTCATAGACGAAAGCAGATTCAGAAATGTAAGGAATTGGAAGATGAGATTAAATTAAAAGAAAAAATTTTGATCTCAAATCCCACAGATGAAAAGTTTAAAGAATCTATAAAATTGCTTAAAACACAATTTAATATGTTGATGGCTGATCAAACTGCAACTAACTTACTGTATATGAAACAAAATACATTTTGCAATGCTAATAAACCAGGGAGATGGTTGGCTTATCAATTAAGAAAGAAACAGAGACAGAGAATTATAGATAAAATAAATTATAATGGTAAATTGGTATATCATAAGGACTTGATTAAGAAATCTTTTTTAGATTATTATCAAAAATTATATAAGAGTACTAAAATACAGGCTTTAGATATAGATAATTATTTAAATGAAGCCAACTTCCCTAAACTAACAGAAGATCAGAAACAAGAAATTAATGGTTTAGTTACTAGTGAGGAAATTGAGATAGTGATTAAAGAATTAAAATTAGGCAAAGCACCGGGCACAGATGGTCTGACATCTATTTATTATAAAACTTTGGTACAAGAGATGATTCAACCTTTAAGAGAGCTTTTTAACAATATACTACAGGGTTTAGAGATTCCTCCGTCATGGGGTAGAGCTTTTATATCTTTAATCCCAAAAGAAGATCAAGATCTTACCTTACCAAAGAATTATAGACCTATATCTCTTTTAAATGTAGATTATAAGATTTTTGCAAAACTCTTGGCTAATAGGCTTATGAGGGTTTTGCATCAGGTTATACATAAGGATCAAACAGGTTTTATAACTGGAAGGTACATGAAGAATAATGTCAGACAGATTATTAATTTATTAGAATATCTAGACAAAAATAATCAAGTTCCTGCAGGACTGATATTTCTAGATGCTGAAAAAGCTTTTGATCAATTGAATTGGCAATTTATGCTAAGATTAATTGAGAAAATGAACTTTGGAGAAAAGATCTTACAAGCTCTGGGTGTTATTTATCAAAAACAAACGGCACAACTTATTGTTAATGGGGGTTTATCAGAGGTTTTTACAATAGAAAAGGGGACTAGACAGGGATGTCCATTGTCACCATTGTTGTATGTTTTAACTTTGGAAATATTGTTGATTAAAA
Organism: Crotalus tigris; assembly: GCF_016545835.1. Taxonomy (NCBI): domain Eukaryota; kingdom Metazoa; phylum Chordata; class Lepidosauria; order Squamata; family Viperidae; genus Crotalus; species Crotalus tigris. Next base: position 340,175 of record NW_024097540.1, on the reverse strand, counting down.
TTCGAGAATCACAGGAAATAAAAGGAATAGAAGTTAATAAAAAAGAATATAAATTAAGAGCTTTTGCAGATGACTTGGTGGTTACCCTGTCCCAAGCTATTTATTCCGTAGTAGAGTTATTACAATTGATACACCAATATGGACGGGTTTCGGGTTTTAAAATTAATAACAACAAGACTAAAATATTACCCCAAAATATGACCAATTTGGATAAGCAGACTTTGGTTAAGTTGGCAGATTTTGAGGTTGTTGATAAGGTAAAATATTTGGGGGTTATCTTATCTGTTTCTAATGTAAAATTGTACAAAAATAATTATGAAAGGTTATGGGTCAGGATACAAAGAGATTTGAAAAACTGGGAGAAACTGCAATTATCCCTTTTGGGAAGAATTGCGGTGATTAAAATGAATGTTCTGCTAAAGTTCCTTTTTTATTTCAAATGATACCTATCTTAAAGAATGAGATTAATTTAAATGAATGGCAGAAAGGTATCAATAAATTTATTTGGGCAGGGAAAAAACCAAGAGTAAAGCTTAAAATAATACAAGACATTCGTGAGAGAGGTGGACTCAAGGTACCGAATTTGAAACTGTACTATGATGCGGTGGTTTTAACATTAATTAGTGATTGGGTTAATTTAACAAATGTAGAAATACTCTTCTTGGAGGGTTGGGATTTACTTTTTGGATGGCATGCCTATTTAATTTTTAATAAAAAAGTTGATAGCGTTTTTAAATCTCATATTATAAGGATTTCTTTATTTCGGGTTTGGAGGAAATATTATAGAAGTGATTTTAAAATCCCATTATGGGCTATACCTGGGCATGCGATAGAGGGGATAAGGAGAGAAGTTAAGATGGATGGTGTTTCTTATGCACAACTACTTAAATGGGATGGTAAAAATTGGCAGTTAAAATCTTTGGAAAATCTAGCACAAGAAAATATTAAATATTCATGGTTTCAGTATAGACAAATAGTGGATAGATGGAAGTTGGATTGTAACGTGGGTTTACTTAGGGAAGATGAAAATTTTCTTAAACAAGTAAAAGACCAAAGACGAACTCATATTAAGAGAATTTATGGGGTGCTAGTAGAATTGGATTCAGAGGCAGAATTAATTAAAGATTGTATGATCAAATGGGCACAAAACTTTGGTGAACCAGTTCTACTAGATACCTGGGAAATTATTTGGGTGAGGAATGTCAAATTTACACAAGCCCAGAATTTAAGGGAGAATTTTTATAAAATGTTTTACAGATGGCACCTTGATCCACAAAAAATGTCTCGTATGTATCCTGACTTACAGCCCAAATGTTGGAGATGTGGTTGTTTGGATGCTACTTATTATCATATTTGGTGGTCGTGTAAAAATATAAAAGCCTTTTGGATTAAGATATGGTGGAATATTCAAAGAATTTTTAGAAGGAGGGTAAAATTTACCCCACAATTGTTTTTATTAGGTATTGTTACTGATTGTGATATTAAAGAGATCACATTGATGTTAAATTTAATTACAGCCGCAAGGCTGTTAGTAGGGCAATGTTGGAAGAAGGAATCTTTGCCTACTTTGCAAGAGTGGTTTTTTAAAGTTTCTTATCTGGCGGAAATGGCAAAGATTTCGGCTTTCTTGAAGGATCAATCGCAGGAGAAGTATTTTGCCGTATGGAAAAAATGGATAGATTTTATACAATATAAGTTGGATATTAAAAAATACTATTTAGTTTTTCAATAACTTATATTTAAAATTTAAAATATTTTATAGATTTTATCCCTTTTCTTTTTTTATACTTTCTTTTATCTTTCTCTTTTTTCTTTTTCTTTAGTTTTTTTTTCTCAAGTATTATTTTTCTGGTATTTATGTTTATATATATATATATATATATATTATTGTTAATTATCTTATAGTTTGTTTAATTAATGTATTCAGTATTTAGATTTATTCCTGGTTTATATTTTTTTTAGATTATTTGAAGAAATTTTAATTAAGCCTATGTTCAGCTCTGGGAAGGTCGGGGGAGGGAATGGGAGGGTTGGGGCGGTTTGGGGATGGGTTGTTTTGTTTTTGTAAAATTTTAAAAACTTAATAAATATTTAAAATAAATAAATAAAAAAAGAAAGCCTTTAAAACTCTCCTGTTCCGGCAGGCCTGGGGCTGATGTCCCCGGGGGGCCGGGATATGATCAGACTCGCGGTATGACTGTATTATTTTATTGTTTTATGACTGTTTTAACTTTGTACACCACCCTGAGTCCTTTGGGATTGGGCGGCATATAAATATTTGTAAATAAATAAATAAATAAAATAAATAAATAATGAACTAGAACTATGGCTATGTATGTAAGTTGCACTAGTCACAGGGGTAGGCAACCTTGGCTCTTTTATGACTCGTGGACTTCAACTCCCAGAATTCCTGAGCCAGCCATGCTGGCTCATGAATTCTGGGGATTGAAATCCACGAGTCATAAAAGAGCCAAGGTTGCCTATCCCTGCGACTAGTGCAAGGATACACAGACAGACAGGATTTCCTGCCTTTTTTTTTTTTTAAAAAAAAAATTGAAATCTCAATTTTATTGATAATGGTAATGTAGATCCTAGGTTCATTGGTATAGTGAATAGCATCTACAAACATCTTACTTTTTGTGGACTATTAAATTTTACTACCATTATTTTTGTTTGCTTGCTTGCTTGATATTTATTTCCCCTGCTCCCAAACCTCAATAATGTTGCACCACAAAGAATAACTACAGTACATGAACAATCCATTGAGTGCTATCTTATTTCATAACTGTTGCATGAAACACATTGCAGACTCCTGGAGATATATGACTTACATTTATGGTCACTGATCAGCACAGCCCCCTCCACCTCCTGTTGAAACTAGTATTCCAAACAAAATTCAATCAACATTATTCTTCAACCAGAGATAACCAGTTTTATATCTGTATAACCATTTTATAAATTGGACAGTTTATGCAGACTTTTTCCATTCTCTCTATGGGCATATATCTTCTAAAAGAAAGTACATGTAAGATTCCTCAGTCCTTCCTGATACCTGAACTAAAAAAGGTTCATTCACAATCTAAACATCAATCTACACAGCAAGCACAGCAAATTATACATGCACAGCAGTTTCTACAGCATTACACAAGCAGATGCAATCTGAGTATGGAACATACTGGAATCTTCCAGCTTAAAGGACCAATAGGAGAACATTAAAATGTCCTCACCTAATCTTCTCTTAATTAGACAGCTAATTGCTATCTCCCTCATAATTAATAAACATATATAAATTTGGTTTTCTACAACCATTTGGTTGTATTTCAGCATTCCTTATTTGTCAATTAGTAACCTTATTGGCTTTGCCAAATACCATTGGCGTAGCTGCAAAGCCTGTTTTAGGTCTTTGGGATATGCACTTCAGTATAAATCCATGGCATCTCACTGTCCATTTTCGTAGAGTGCTATTCTGATCCATTACTTTAAAAAATACACAATCCATTAAAAATCTATATCTGTTTTCATTTGCAACTTTCTCCAACCCGTGGTGGGTTTAAACACAACTTCCTCTATAATTTCCTTTTCAACACTACATTTTTTCTGAAGTGATACACTATTACATGTATTTCCCTGATGTAGCTTTTTTTTTTAAAAAAGATTTTTTTGTAGATTCTCCTATGTCAGTTTTTGACTAAAGAAATACAAATATCAGTGGACTCTTTTCTATGCCATAGCAGAGTCTGTTTTGAAAGATTTGGTAATTTTTTTTGATAGAAATCTGTGGTGCACATATTTTATGTATCTAGATGTAGGTTCTATAATTTGTAAGTTGCAAAGTAAACCACCAAGGACACATGGAAAATGTGAAGCAGTGCAGTAATATTTTGTAATACCAGCTTTGGAAACAAGAAGGATACAGTAGTTTTTTGCACAGAATGTAGATTCAAATTTGAGTAAACATTCATTACTTTACATGGAGACAAAATTCACCCCCGTTAGAGCTGTGCTAAAATTGGAAGGAATGTTTTACTTATGTAATGCTGCTTCATAAACCAGGATGAGCCCCCGTCCCCATACTTCAAAAGAGTCAACAAAGCTAATATGACATATAGAGAATCAGAGAAAGGACCATGAAGGAAACTGTTAAGTAAGCAAAGAGAGCTGAAACATTTTGTAAGGCTTAGGAAAGAATATAGAATTTCAGAACCTTCACTGACTCACTGGGATTTCAGAAGGAGGACAATAAAACACAACCAGGCTTGCAAGATTCCACTCAATATTACACTCTTCTATCTCAATAAAATATAATTCTAGTCTTCCTTTAGTGATTGTTTGTCAGCCTTGGCAACTTTAAGACGTGTGGACTTCAACTCCCAGGGTTCCTCAATCAGCCATGATGCCTGGGGACTCCTGGGAGATGAAATCCACAGATCTTAAAGTTGCCAAGATCAAAGGACTTTCCATAACTACTAGAAATAATATACTGAAATAATTAGCATGGATAGTCCCAAAGGGAAAGGGAGAGAGGGAGGGAGGGAGGGAGGGAGGGAGGGAGGGAGGGAGAGAGAGAGAGAGAGAGAGAGAGAGAGAGAGAGAGAGAGAGAGAGAGAGATTATATTATGTTATTTTCCTACATACAAGGTTTTACATGAATTCCATATAACCCCTAGAGAGACCAGGGCGGCAGGGGGGAAGATTTCTTTATTTTTGCCCAGTATATATCCTATTCGGTGTTTTCAGTTAATGATCAAAATGGGATATACACTATATAAAAACTGGGAATTTAAAGGAAGGTGGACTGTACAGAGATTCTATTTAATTCTTCATGCAGCATTATTGAGTGCGAAATCTTACATAGTTCCTGGAAGTAATGCACAGTATAAAAGGAGTCTTCAACTTATAACTATTTGTTTAACAACCATTTGAAATGAAAATGGCACTGAAAAAAGTGACTTAAGAAAAAACTGGGCTCACATTTAATAACTGCTGCAGCATTCCTGTGGTGAAAGTTCAGGTGAAACTGAATGTATTTATGATAGTTGCAATACCGTGAGGTCATGGGATCATTAATGACCATATGCTTCACTCAACTATGTGATTCACTTAGCAGCCGTGCAATTCACTTAATAACCATGGCAAAAAAGGTTGTAAAATTGGGCATGACCCACTTAAGGTCTACACTACTTAGTGATGAAAATTCTAGTCCCCACTGGGGCTGTAAATCAACAATTACCTATAGCAACGATGGCGAACCTTTTAGAGACCGAGTGCCCAAACTGCAACCCAAACCCACTTATTTATCACCGGGTGCCAGGTGGGCGTGGTTGTGGTGGTCATGGGAGACTGGGTGGGTGTGGCCAAGGTGGGCGTGGTCACCTCAATATTGCTCGTGGCGAGGGACGCCTGTGGGGCAGGGCAGGGTTGGAGGAAATCCAGGGGTCTCTGGCAGGTGGGATGGTGGGCAGGAGGCTCATCCTGCGGGGTGAGGCAAGGTGAGGCAGGGCAGGGGTGCCATTGTCGCAGGACAAGGTGAGGCAGGGGCCGGGGTAGCTGCTGCCTGACACCTGCCTCCACACAGAGGTCAGCGAGCGCATGGAGGCTGACAGTGTCTGTCAGCAGCCACAGCCTGCCAGCCCCTCACCTGGTGCACTCTGGGGCTTCGCAGCTCACCACCAGTTCAGAGAAGCTGCCTCTCAGCTGGAGGGCTGGCCAACAGCTGAGGAGGCGATGCAGTGGGCTGTGCCCGGGAAAAGGAGAGCAGGACGGATGGGATGGGGGAGAGGGAAATTAGCCATGCTGAGATGCATACGGCCATGTGGAACCTCAGCAAGTTAGCAGGCTGCTGGTTGAAGAGGGACAGTTGCTATCTCCGGGGCATGGCACATGTGCCCACAGAGAGGGCTCTGAGTGCCGCCTCTGGCACGTGTGCTATAGGTTCACCACCACTGACCTATAGAGTCATCTAAAGTGTGAAGGTCCATGAGTTCGAATCCAAGTAGAGATTTTGAATCCCATACAATAAATCTGGCTATAAATGTTCGAAGTATCCCAAGTAGGATGAAAGAAATCACGTTGTGCCTCCTGGTGATCTATGTAACAAGTCCCAAAGGAAGTGGCCTTTGATTGTTCCCGCTTTAATTGTTTTATGAACATAAAAAGGTAAGCTGTGTCTGACTTTAGGGGACAGTGTTTATCTCCATTTCTTAGCTTCTGTGGTCATGTGGCCAGTATTAGTATACACCTAGGCCAGGAGTAGGGAACCTTGGTTCCTTTATGACTTGTGGACTTCAATACCCAGAATTCCTGAACCAGCCATGCTGACTCAGGAATTCTGGGAGTTGAAGTCCACAAGTCTTAAAAGAGCCAAGGTTCCCTACCCCTGGCTAGGCTTATGGAATGCTGTCATTTTCCCACCAAAGTGGTACCTATTTATCTACTTGCATTCACATGCTTTCAAATTGCTATGTTGGCAGGAGTTGGTGCAAGTAACAGGAGCTCACCCCGTCGCACAGTGCTTGGGTCTCAAACGCAGACTGTTGGCTTTCCAGCTGACAAGTTCAACGTCTTTAACTATTGAGCCATCATGGCCTCATTTTATGAGCACAGCAATAGAGAGGGAAGAATAGGACACCAGGTAATCTCATCTCTATTCTGCACCATAAAAGGAAGCATTTGGTGGATCCAATATTTTTTTATTTGTCTCCATTGCCCAAGATGCACCACATCAAAGCATATTAGAGCCACATTGCGCAGCCATACTAAGTGCATAATTACTTGTCTCTGGGGATGAGGGGGGGAAAGAAAGGAAACAGATCACAAGCTTAAACTCCTATCTATTCTAATCTATATAATTAACCATCAAGTCCTATTAGCAAGGAAGCAGGTTTTCAGTGTGAATGGGGCATGTGAATTCACCACTCTTTTTTCTCGTTGCGAGTAAAAACAATGACCTTGTCAAGGAGAATGTGTACTGCCTTCATTTCGTCCATTTGATAAATGCACTTGCATACAAATCTGTAGAAACCAATTTGTAGTTTTGGCATATGCATCACACATCTGACTTTCATACTAACAGCTTTATCCTTTAAAAATAGGTCAGCTTTATACTCTACCTTTTCATGCCGGGGAACAGTGGAAGTTTATTATTTTAGCTAAATTATTAATGCATCTGATATTCATGCAAAAAGGGTTTTGTTTTAATGTCGTTTTTTGTTTAGTAGTCAGAAACAATGTTCTCTTTTCAAAGATTTTTTTTTAACCACTTCTCTTTGCTATAGCTACGTTCTTGAAAGAACTCAAAGCAAAATGATATTCATTTTATTGGCTTTTGATGGAGGATTCACAATCTCTGTCTGTATATGTGTATTTGTGTGATATGGATCTACCCGTAGGTATCCAGTTAATATTGTGTTTTACACAGTTTTTTTTAAAAAGGAGAGTTTTGCATATAGCGCTCAATACTTCTAAAATAACTAAAATGACCCATCTTTTCTTGGATAAAATGGCAATGAAATTTAAAAAAGAGATTTTAGCCAGTTTTGCCACTGATCAGACTAGATCATATATATCAGAGTGTCAAACTGCTGGCCCACAAGCCCATTGCATTATGCAGAGGCTGTGCCCAGCCCAGCTCTGGCAGTGCAAAAAAAAAAGTCCCAATATGTTGTGACATGTCTCGTGACGCGGCGAGTTTAACACCCGCGATAAAGATCATAAATTGCTACCAAAAGAACATAGGCTAAATGGCCTTCCTAGGTTTGTTTTGATTTACTATACAGGTAGTCCTTGACTTACAACAGTTCATTTAGTGACCATTCGTAGTTACAACGGCACTGAAAAAATGGACTTATGACCATTTTTTCACAACTGTTGCAGTATCCCCATGATGATGTGATCAAAATTCAGATGCTTAGCAACTGGTTCAAATTTATGATGATTGCAGTGTCCTGGGATCATGTGATCACCTTGTGCAACCTTGTGACAAGTGAGGTTAATGGGGAAGCCAGATTCATTTAACAACCTTGTTACTTAACAACTGCAGTGATTCACTAAGCAGTTCTGACAAGAAAGGTCATAAAATGGAGAAAACTCACTTAACTATATTATTATTGCCAGTGTCATGATTGCTGTCATGTGGCATATGTGACTAGCCCTTTGTTTCACTTGTAATTCTTCTGGAGTGACAGTCTATTTTTATTGCTCTATGCAACACTGCTCTATGCATCTAATTTATTTTAAGAGGAAAAGTGGCATATTAAGGTCAAAATCATTTTGCCATTAAATTCAATAGCTACAAATTTATTTTTAAATAAATACCGTATGCTTTTAGTAAAATACCCAAAGAGCACACCAGACTCTGTTAAGGTAGCTTTATGAGCAATAACACACTGATCCAAGAAATTACACTATTCTTCTCAAAGTCTGAATATTTGTTTTGAAGTCAAAGATAAAGTGCTTACTACAGGGGTCTCAAACGGCCGGCCTGCGGGCTGGATGCATCATGGCTAAACCGCGCCCATCCCATTGCTGGCAATGGAAAAAAAGTCTCTATATGTCGTGACACATCACATGATGTTGCAAGTTTGACACCCCTGGCTTACTACTTCCACTGATCAGCCATTGAGATTTGAATCACTGATACTCAAGAGAAGACCTCTATCATCTTTCTCCCTCTGTTCATTTTAAGAGTTGCCTGTGGCAAGATGGGCGGCAAATAAATTTAATTAATAAATAAAAATAAATAAAATAGACCGAAGAAGTCTGCAATGGCCTCTGGCTCATATCATGGCAACCTGGATTCAAACTTTCCATGCTGGCTCAGGAATTCTGGGAGTTGAGGTCCACAAGTCATAAAAGAGCCAAGGTTGCCTACCCCTGGGCTAGGCTTTTGTTTCACATTTGCAAAGGTCCAGCTTTTAAATGTGGTTGGTCAACACATTTAGTGACTCTGGTTACAATTTATTTATTTAGCATATGACAATGTTGACAATTAGCCAGGAGACTACAATGTAGTACATAGTAGTTATTGGCTGTTGAAGAGTGCTAGTTTAGTTCACACTGACCTCCTTAACCATGGTGCATCACAGGGGGTGAACTAGCTCCACACCAGGGAGATGAGCAGCATCCTATGGCAACATCCTTCTGTCACCACCGATGTCACTTCACTGTCAGGTGTCACTTTCAGACAGGTCCAGCACTGGCAAGGGTCTGACAGTGCGTATGAAATGCCACCACATTTCCCACCAAAGTGGTACCTATTTATCTACTTGCATGTAGCATGCTTTCAAACTAGTAAGTGAGCAGAAGCTGAGGCCAGTGACAGGCGCTCACTCCACAACACAGTGCTAGGACTTGAACCGCTGGAGCAGAGACCAACTCCAGCATCTTTAAGCCACTGAGCCCCCACACCTCTTTCTGGTTAGGGTATATTTTTACTTTTACTCATGCTTGCCAATCATGCAATCACTTCAATCAATAAATAAAAGAGGTATGTGATTCATTCCAAATTTGATTTGATAAGAAATGTGTGTATGTGTGCCTACACATGCACATTCTACAATGATCTTTTAAATGGATTCAACGGTACCCAGTTTATAGTGGATGAATTTTGATCCAGATTTGATGGACTGGAATGACTCCAACCGAATCTTTGAATTCAACCTTCACACAGTTCCAATAAAGAGGAACTAATCTCAACAAGCATCCATAGGGTAAAGTGAGCTGATCTCAGAAAACGAAAGAGGGGATTCTAATATTGGCCATAATGAAGGTCATCAAGTTTGAAGGTCAAAAATGCAGATTAGCAATGGAATGGAAGCATAGGAAGCATTGTACAAGTAGTCGTCAAATTACAACAGTTCGTTTAGTGACTTATGAACATTTTTCACACTTGCGACTATTGCAGCCTCCCCATGGTCATGTGTTCAAAATTCAGATGCTTGGCAACTGGCATGTATTTATGACAGTTGCAATGTTCTGGAGTCATATGATCACTTTTTGTAACCTTCTGACAAGCAAAGGGCTATCTGTATAGGTGAGAAAGCATTTCCATAGTTTTTTTTTAGAATCCAGGGTATTTTCTGCCTAACATCAAGGATCCAATAATAGCCTCTTTCTATATTGTTTAGCATAGCAGATGAACTGGCTGTCATATCCTGCTCTTCTTGCAACTGAAGCATCAGATTAACTTAGGAATGTCAGGAATTTCCATGATATATACAGATTGCTCCTCCTAAAAGAAATCGCCCTCTCTCCAGCACAGGTAGTCCTCACATTATGACTATTGAGCCCAAAATATGTTGTTGTTAAGTGAGACATTTGTTAAGTGAATTTTGCCCCCTTTTACAACCTTTCTTGCCACAGTTGTTAAGTAAATCATTGCAGTTGATAAGTTAATAAGCCGGTTGTTAAGTGAATCTGGCTTCCCCATTGACTTTGCTTGACAGAAAATTGCAAAAGGGGACACATCAACGGTCATAAATATGAACCAGTTGGCAAGCATCCAAATTTTGATCACATGATCATGCAGATGCTGCAAAGGTCATAACTGAAAAATGGTCATAAGTCACAAGTTTGTAGCCTTGAAATGGTCACCACACAAACTGTTGTTGAGTCGAGAACTACCTGTATCTAGTTCTAATATGTCGAATGACATACCTGCCTCTTGGTAAAGCCAATCTGACGGTCAGCACAGAGATTCCAATTTGGGTTTTCATCAAATACAGAGATTGAGCTTCAAAATCAGTGGCAAAAGAAAAGTAGGCTATTTTCCGCATCCCCCAAATAAAAATTTCATGCCGTGCGCATACCTGTAGTTTATTCATAGTTTTAAAATAATAATAATAAATGAACTCAGAAAACCACATACAAGATCAAAAGTTGCATACCATAAAAAATAGTATGCAGTGGCTCTACTTAGTGAGGCTTGAGAATTTTGTTTGATCCACATTTCAAAGGAAACCAATCTGATGCATGTTTCTTGGACGTCTATGAAATTCTAAGCACAGCTATCCAGGCGGGGGATTGGTTTGATATCCCAAAATTCATATAAAAATTCATATTTTAGAATAAAATATGGTTGGAAATAATACTTTGAGAAAAAAGGTGCTGTTAGAAATGCAAATTGAAAATTAAAATACAAGCCGATTCTTAATTTTTTACACGAACAGAATTTTTGTGCAAATTATTGTTAAATGTTAATATAGTTAAAAGAGTTTGTGAATGTCTTTTAGGTCAAAAACCTTGCAGATTCATGCATAGAAAGGATACAGCTGGCCAATGAAGGAAGGCATGAAAAGAAATCAGAAATATATAAATTATCTACTTTATCTTCAGTCTTTCTTGCCATCTTCTTCCATTTTATATCCATGTCAACACTTTCTATCATGGGTTTTCTTCACTGTTGCTTATTTCCCTATTTCCCTTTTCTATTTTTCACCCCAGTTCTGTTTCCTCCTTCTTCATGTTCTGTCCTACCATTTTTTTTACTTTGTTCTTGTTTTTTTTACTCTGTCAGTTCTCTTTCTACAACCGCAGTTCCTACTCCCTCTGTCCTTTGGCTTTTCATTCTTATTTATCTTCAGAAATCTTTCGTCCAATTTTGATTGGAAAAAACTGAATGGCCCCAAGTTTTGTTATTTATGAGGAGCAGAAAAAACATCAAACATATGCACAGTTCTAAACAAGTGTGCTTTGCTGAGTTGGGTTTGCCAACTTTATGGAACATATTTGCATGAATCTCAAGCTTCTCCAGACAAGTTGTGACTCAATTTTGCCTCAGAACTGATCAGCAAAGGGCCACCTGGATTTACTATTAGCTAAATTATTTTTCATCTGAAGTTGAGTGCCAGATGGGAAATTTGACATAAGCCCTCATTCTATATTTTGTCTTGGGGAAAAAGGAAATCAGTATTTTGATCCATCTTGCTTTTTCTCAAGACAAGGATGCTGGGCTTCTCATGCAAACAAAAGTTTCAGCATGACTGACAGGAACAAGGTTGTAATGTCTAACTCTCTCTGCCACCCTATGAAAGGCACAGATTGGTCTCTTCCCTAAGGATTGCCCTTATCCTTCTCAGACTGTCAAGCAGAATCTGCCTAGTGTCGTCTTTAAATTTGAGAATTATTCCCTTCACTTTGATAGGTGCACATCCCATTAGCTTTTTACCTGCCTGTCAGCCATAGAATGATGGGGACCTCAAATTTCTCATTGTGTTTTTAGGCTCAGAAAAGATCAACATTGCCTCCAATAAACTTCTGAACAAAAGCATCTTCCAGAATTCTCCGTGGCTTCCATCCCCAGTACAGAATATTGTACTTCAGAGTATAATCTTATATTTTATATATACACACACATATACAGAAAGTTTTTCAGACAGACCAGTCTGATTGATTGCACCTTGGCATTTTTGACTGCTACAGACTGCAGTTCTACTTTTTTTTTTTTTATAATCACTTTTGCCTTGCAGCCCCCCAAGTAGGGGCGTTAAGCAGGCTCAAGTCGCTACTGCGATACATTACAAATTCAGATTTTTTTTTTGCTGACAAAGAGTTAAAAAATTAAGTGGGAGACTACAAATAGCTATTCTAGTCTTCCACTTAATTCTTTTTGTCATCAAAAAGAAATCTGAATATCTATCTATCTATCTATCTATCTATCTATCTATCTATCTATCTATCTATCTATCTAGATATAGATATAGATAGATAGATAGATAGATAGATAAATAGATAGATAGATAGATAGATAGATAGATAGATAGATAGATAGATAGATAGATAGACAGATATAGTACAGAGTATAATCTTATATTTTATATAGATATATATATAAATATAGATATAGTACTTCAGAATATAATCTTATATTTTATATATAGATATAGACAGGACTTTTTTTTCTCATAGAATGCCCAGAACGAAGTTCCGGCATCTTTTTTGAATGGAACCTTGTAGGGTAGGCAAGGTAGGTTGTATGATGTGTGTGAGTTCCGGCACCTTTTTTTTTTAGAAAAAAAGCACTGGATATAGATATAGATATATAGATATAGATATAGTACTTCAGAGTATAATCTTATATTTTATATATAGATATATAGAGAGATAGATATATAGTACTTAATCTTATATTTTATATATATATATATATATGAGCTGAGGTGGCGCAGCAGTTAGAGTGCAGTACTTCAGGCCACTTTAGCTGACTGTGTTCAGCAGGTCAGCGGTTCAAATCTCACCGGCTCAAGGTTGACTCAGCCTTCCATCCTTCCGAGGTAGGTAAAATGAGGACCCAGATTATTTGGGGGCAATGTAAAATATATATATATATATATATATATATATATATATATATATATATATATATATATATATATATATATAATTTGTTTTCTAAGGTTTTCGTGGGTGTTTGTATGTAGGTCTTTAGTTATTCGGGTTTTTCCCTGCGTAAAATTGGAAGTGTCTTGGTGATGTTTTGACGAAGTCCTATTTGTCATCTTCAGGCTGGTGTTTTCGGCTTCGTGCTTCTAGGAGCAATGTGTGATCATAGCTGTTTCTTCCTTTTAACTGGCTTCTCTGATTAGAAAGTGAAGATTACCAACCTAATCCAAAAAGAAACCCCCACTAAAATCCAAGACAGAGAACAAGAAAACGGCAAAGCCCTCCTCCCATACACAAAAGGCACCACAGACAGAAACAGCAAGATCCTCCACAAACACAACATCAAGACAGCATTCTGCACAAACAGAAAAATATCCACCATCCTAAGAAACCCCAAAGACAAAATTGAGTTAGAAAATCAAGGAGTATATGAAATCCCATGCACCACTTGTCCCACCACATACATCGGACAAACCAACAGAAGAATAAGTGCATGCATTGAAGAACATAAGAACTCAGTCAAAAAAGAAGAACCAACTTCTTCCCTGGTCCAACACCTTAAAGCCACAGGACATGAAATTGACTTTAAAAAGACCAGAACTATCACCAAAACTGAACACTTTAATAATCAGAGAAGCCATTGAGATAGAAAAACGCCCACACAGCATGAATAAACAAGATGATACCTCCCACCTACCAGCCATTTGGAAACTCGCCCTTATTGACAAACGAGTCCCTAACACAAAGAATGACACCAGACCCACACTCACAAAAACCACACAGGATGTCACCACCACACATCCAGGCAAAAAGCAAACCCAAACCCACACCGATGATGAGGCACAACCACAAACCAGAAGCCAGACCACATCTGCATCATTAGCCACTTTAAACCTCTCCAATCCATACATGAAGTAAACTGATACCCACCATAAAGATGAGGCATGACCACGAACGCGAAGCCAAACAACAGCAACGCAGCTCACCATCTTAAATCCCCTGCAACTCAGACTAACCTGAGCACAACAAAGCCCCCACCCAAACAGAACACTCCCCCAGCCAATCAAAGCACAGCCAACCCCCCATCCAATCAGAGCACAGCCAAGCCCCTAACCAATCAGAACACACCTCCACCCAATCAGAACACAGCCAAGCTCCCATCCAATCAGTTCATACCCTGCTGGCAGTTAAAAGGAAGAAACAGCTACGATCACACATTGCTCCTAGAAGCACGAAGCCAAAAACACCAGCCTGAAGATGACAAATGAGACTTCGTCGAAACGACGCCAAGACACTTCCAATTTGACGCGGGAGAAAACCCGAATAACCAAAGACCTAGATAAATAGATAGATAGATAGATAGATAGATAGATAGATAGATAGATAGATAGATAGATGTAGATGTAGATGTAGATGTAGTACTTCAGAGTATAATCTTATATTATATATATATATATATAATACATGCCCCACTGAATTTCAAAGGTTATCCTGCCTGGCAAGTATATATGGAATTGAGCCCAAAATTTCTGTTGTTAAACAAGATAGCTGTTTAGTGAGTTCTGCATCATTTTACAACCTTCCTTGCCACAGTTGTTAAGTGAATCATTGCAGTTGTTAGTAACACTGTTGTTAAGTGAATCTGGCTTCCCCATTGACTTTGCTTGTCAGAAAGTTGTAAAAGGGGATCACAGGACCATGGAACACTGCAACCAACACAAATGTGAGCCAGTTGCTAAGCATCCAAATTTTGATCACGTGATCCTGGGGATGCTGCAACAGTCATAAAATGTGGAAAACGGCCATAAGTCCCTTTCTTCGGTGCCATTGTAACTTTTAGTGGTCACTAAATGAATAGTTGTAAGTCAAGGATTATTTGTAATACAAATGACAAGATTAATTTTAGCCCTCAAAGGAAATGTATATTGAAATATGTTTTGGAGTCTCTGGTAATTAGCTCTATGCTACTTTCATAATGAAATAGGGCAAAAGACAAAGAGGTGAAAGGAATGTCCTACTGATTATATTTTTTTAATGAAATTCTCTGATCTCTCAAAGCAAACTGCCCTGTGGCACAGAAAGCAGCAGACAAAGTGCACTAAAATCTCTTGTTTTTGTTGTAAAAATAAATATAAAACAGTAGGTCTGCCTACAAACTGTGGAGCTTCTCTTTAATCTTTTAAGATTCTTCCTCAGTTGCTTTTAACCACAGGCGTGTACATGCCACAACAAGATGTATTTTGTGCAATATCCTCATGTTGTTGCCTTTGTCTCATCTCTAGTGTTTCCTCTCTTACCTTGACACAACGGTTGGTGTGAATGCAGCTACAGTACTTCACTGATCACTTATAGGGAGTCCTGAATTTACAACCACAACTGAGCCCCAAATTTCCATTCCTAAGCAAAACAGTTGTTCAGTTAGTTTTGCCCCATTGTACAGTCTTTTTGTCATAGTTGTTAAGTGAATCATTGCAGCTGTTAATTGAGTTGGGTAGTTGTTAAGCGGATCTGGCTTCCCCCGTTGACTTTGCTTGTTGTAAGTTCTCACAAGGTGATCACATGACCCTGGGATTATGCAAGGGTCATAAATACATGCCAGTTGTCAAGCAACTAAATTTTGATCACCTGACCCAAAATTTCTGTTGCCAAATGAAACAGTTGTTGAGTAAGCTTTGCCCCATTTTACAACCTTTCTTGCCACAATTGTTAAGTGAATCACTGCAGTTGTTAAATTAGTTGCTAAGTGAATCTGACTTCCCCATTGACTTGGCTTGTCAGACGGTCATAAAAGGGGAGCACATGACCCCAGGACGCTGCGACTGTCATAAATATGAGCCAGTTGCCAAGCATTCAAATTCTGATCACATGACCAAAGTCATAAAGGTGAAAACTGGTCATAAGTCACTTTTTTCAGTGCCATTTGTAATTTCGAATGGCCACTAAACAAATGGTTGTTAAGTCAAGGACTATCTTTAGTTGCTGACGTGGTCCGGGTTGGAATCTAGACAATGGCACTGAAAAAAGTGACATGACCATTTTTCACACTTATGATTATTGCAGCATTTGGTCATGTGATCAAAATTTGGATGCTTGGCAACTGGCTCATATTTATGATAGTTGCAGCGTCCTGGGGTCATGTGCTCACCTTTTATGACCATCTGACAAGCCAAGTCAATGGGGAAGTCAGAATCACTTAACAACTAATTTAACAACTGCAGGGATTCACTTAACAATTGTGGCAAGAAAGGTTGTAAAATGGGGCAAAGTTTACTTAACAACTATTTCATTTAGCAACAGAAATTTTGGGCTCAATTGTGGTTGTTAAGTTGAGGACTACTTGTATACATATGAAAACCATCAGTTTCATCTATGGAGTAAAATGTCTTTATTTATTTTCCTCTTTTCTGAACAGACACCCAAACAGCATACAGTAAAGTTTTGAGGGAGAAGTAAGGGCAAACTGACTGAGTTCTCAATTAAAGCTAATAATTGAATACCCAACGTTCAATTAACATTTACCAGTACATATTAGTATCAAACAATTATTTTTTTTCTCCTTTAAAGGTTTGCTTCCCATGGAAGGGTTTTTTTTTTTTTTTTTAGTAGAATCTCATTATTTAGAAATGTTCTTTTCCCAAACTCATCTTCAACATTTCCTTGAGGACCAATCGTATTGAGTTCCTTAATTCTGGGGTGACAAGATCCCCTTTCTCCTCCTATCCATCAAAGTACCTATAAAACTAAAAGAAGATATACTGTTGACTTTCTAGGATGGTAAGCTTTGAGAATAACTGACTAGGTTTCTGGATGTTGGTACTCTAGAGAAAGCTTTGAGGGGAAGTTTGTGTGTTTTTTTTTTTTTAAAGTTCATGTAGCTTTTGGATAACAAATAGTAGAAATGTCTTGAGAACTCTTGACACTCATGAATGCTTCACAAGAATCTGATCGTAATGCTACCTAGTCCTTTTGAGGTGTAAATGCACAACCATAGCACTCAATAGCATTTCAAAGATGACTGATGTTCTTCTCATGTTTTAGTTTATGCCAAGCTGTCAAAGCTGGAGTGTCAAACATGTTCCAATTTAGAGTTTCTCTTAAAACAACAACAGCTCTCTCCACCAAAGCTGTGCAAGAGAATTCCAGTCATCGCCAAATTGAGTGTGTCAGCTCAGGATATGAGAAAACATACAAGGGTGGGTAATACCTTAATACTGAAGCATATTTCCCTTATAATTCCATTCTCAAATGTAACTTTGAAATGCAAAGTGTGAATTCTAAGTCTGAAAATGTGAACAGATACTTCTGAAGGATTTCTGGGCTGCTGATGTACTGCTGATTTTCAGCCCCCATAGATCCAAATTTTTCATGTGCCTGACAAAATCTCTATCCAATTAATTGATTAAAAATCCTTTTAATTAAAAAAATCAACAGCACAACACCAGCCATCGTCATCATTTTTACTTCTAAGAATGCCTCTGCATCTGTATGCATATTTGGAAATTTATAGAGTGGTGGTGGAAGAACACAGTCAATGCTTTGCAGAACATCCTGGGGGGTAGAAAAAGTGGCAGAGAATTTATCTTTTGATAAACCAGAAGTTATATGATCTGCTGAGATTACCATATCAGACATTTTATGAGTGGCAGACATTTTGACAAACAATAGCTTCTCAACATTCGTAATGTGTACGTGTCCAAAAACTGGTTATTGATCTTTGTAGTATCAGATAATGCAATGGTAGCATGTTGAGCTTTGTCAGAACAAAGCAAGGATTCTAGAGGAATCATGTTTGAAAGATGTATCTGCTTAGTCCTAGACATTTAATTAAAAATAAATAAATAAAGGTATTTCAAAATCATTTATTGTGGTTATTTTTGTATACTATAAAACAATAAAGCAGTATGAAGGAGTAGAAATATGTCTACAGCTGAACTCCATGCTTTCAAAAATGGATGTTTGAAGACTGTAGACTGAATGATGCTGAAGTGATATCTTTGAGGGAGAGAAGAATTTTAAAAAACGCTCTTTTTGTACTTTTCTGATGTTTAATGGGATTAAGCAAATAAGGACATTACTGTTGTTTTGGGACTACATTTCAGGGCTGTAAAACAGGGAGCGGTCACAAGAAGAGGGATAGACAGCCACAGATTACCTTAGCCTGCTATAACCAAAATAATTTATTTGAAAGTTGGTGATAAGAGTTCAGTTCTACTATTTTTATTTTCAGGTTTAGCTGAGCATAAACTTACCTGCTTACTTTTTGACTGCGCCTAAATCCATAAGACTTTGTGTGTCAATGCTGCTAATATTGTATATTCTTGCTTGGACAAAATATGCAGAACTGTCTGGTATTTTTAGAGTTAATGCAGAGGAGAAGGAGGGAGGAGGGAAAAGCCCGCAAAAGGGAAAGATAGGGAACCTTTGCCCTTCACACTAATTGGAGAATGTAAATCATGACAGCAAAATAGGGAGTGGAAATGCTAGCAAAAATAACTGCTCGGTGGGTGGGGATTTCAGATCTTAGCATTGCCTTTCTTCATGCCTGTGCCGACATTTTGTCACATAAATAAAGAGACTTTTTAGGATAAAATGCCTGGAAGTTTTTTGAGGTGTTTCATTAGTCGGAACCATGACACTCTGGGCAGCATACATACAATTAAAAACAGCGGGAATCAAAATATTAAGGAAAACAAATATCTCAGAAGTAAAGGTTCAGAATAACATATAAAATCTAAAAAGAGGTGGACCACCCAACTGTAACCCAAGGCCTAAGGAAAAAGCCAAGTTTCCAAAGACTGATGATCAGGATATGGCCATATAGATCTCATAGGGATACTGTTCCAGAGGGTAGATGCCATGACAGAGAAGGACCACTTCTTGGGTTCCATTGGATGACATTGTTTAATCTATAAAGCCCAGAGCAAACGTACTGGGTCTGATCATACGGGATGGGCTGAAACTATGGGACATATGCAATCTTTTAAACCCTATAACATCTAGGTTATATATCTACAGTAGGCTGTTTAAAATTCATTCAGTGAAACTATATTTCCAAACAAGATTGATTCCAGAAGAATAAAGAGGGAGACAAAGACAGAATAACATTACACCAAGAAAATAATAATACAGAATGAGATTTTTAAAAAACCCTATAATAAAGTCACAAGGCTAATTTTAACTATAGTTCATGAATATGAAAACATATTGAAGAGCTGTGGTGCTGCAGTGGTTAGAATGCAGTATTGCAGGCTACTTCTGCTGACTGCCGCCTGCCAGGAGTTCGATTTTTTCAATTTTGACAGCTCAAGGTTGATTCAGCCTTCCATCTTTCTGAGGCCAGAAAAATTAGGACCCAGATTGTTGGGAGAAATATGCTGACTCTACAGCCTTAGAGAGGGCTGTAAAGCACAGTGAAGCAGTATGCAAGTCTAAGTGCTATTGCTATATTTATTATTAAAAAGAACCATTATCAAAAGTTAATCTTATGAATTATCCAGTTCATTATAAGCATGCCCATCACGTCTCTCTCTTGTTTCTATCATAATCTTTGAGAACTTGGAACCTGAAGATTTATGAGGGCAGTGGGCAGGATTGCTCATGCTATGCTTCCCATTAAAAAGCAGTTTGTAATTAAAGCAATCGATTAAAACAATAAAACCACTCATGAAAAACTTTTTATCAAATGCACAATAAAAATAAACTTTTAAACAATAACAAAACCTGAAAGGAATAGTGTAAAGTTAAAAGGTCACCACAGCAATAGCATATTTGCAACACTGGTGGATATCTGTAGCTGAGGTATAGGAGGAGGCTGAAGGTTCGTTCTCTGAGCTTTTGGGTTGGTTTCCGAACATTTCGTTACCAGACTAGGTATCATCTTCAGGGGCATCCCCTAAACGCTTCTGAAGATGTTACCTAGACTAGTAACAAAACATTCAGAAACCAACCAGCAAGCTCGGAGAACGAACCTTCAGCTGCAATAGCATATTATTAAAAGGACAGAAGAATGAACCTATCTTTGCCACAAAGCCAACAAGGATGATGATTATGCCAGTAGAACCTTGTTTGGGGCAATCCAAAATTAGAAAGGCTAATGAAAATCCTCCCCACATTTCAGCCTGAGGATGTAGGCATCTAAAGGTGAACTTCAAGATAGGTAGAAACACACAAAAGCAGCATTATTTTAGATACTGTGATGCTAGGCCAGGGGTAGGCAACCTTGGCTCTTTTATGACTCGTGGACTTCAACTCCCAGAATTCCTGAGCCAGCCATGCTGAGGGGAAAGGGAGAGGTTTCCAAGCTGAGCCATGCTGGCTCAGGAATTCTGGGAGTTGAAGTCCATGAGTCATAAAAGAGCCAAGGTTGCCTACCCATGTGCTAGGCTGTGAGTGTAGCTTCAGCAATTGCCATCTTTATTTCCCCAAATGTCACCAGAGACATTTCAGAGTAATTGTCGGTTGCTGTGCCACTCTTTGCTTCTTCATTTCCTAATACTGAACTTTACCTTCCTTTGAAAGATGGTCTTGAGGACAGAAGTCAAAGGAAAAGAGTGGGATCTCTCTGGAGCAGTGTTTCTCAACCTTGACAATTTTAAGGCATGTGGACTTCAACTCCCAGAATTCCACAGCCAGCAATGCTGGCTGTGGAATTCTGGGAGTTGAAGTCCACATGCCTTAAAATTGTCAAGGTTGAGAAACACTGCTCTGCAGGAAAGGAAGGACACAATGCAGAGTTCCTGGTTATATTCCCTCCCTATTATTTTTTTTTCAGCCCATCAAATAAAGGCACCATTTTTTTGTGGCTCTGACTTTACTTGGTTTTGTCCATACAAAAATTAAGTTCTACTAACCCTGTTCTAGCAGATAAACATGGAAAGGCTAGGAAGAGAGGCGATGAGAAAATGAGCTAAGGGAGCAAGGGGCTAACCTCCCTTTAAATCCACATTTCATATCCCAAGTCCCTTAGCTTGATCTCTAGAAGAAATACTTTTGGTCAAGCTGAAATAGGACTTCATAGGGTATCAATAAAGAAGGATTGAGTAGTAGTAGCTTCTAGGGCAGCTGCAGAGATGTTGACTTGGATTCCGGCTCCTGCTGATCAAATGTGGTGGCTAATGGTCTGGTAATTAAATCTTTCCTGTTTTTGAACTGCTTCTGAGGTTGCAAGTTGCATATGTTGATCAACATCTAGGCATGGAATAAAGGGCTTGTTTTCAGGAATGTAGTAAGGAGGTTCTTTGCTCATTTCAGTTTTAGCTGCCTCAGAGGTACAGTTTCCCAAGATTCCTAGCGGTTGCTTGTTCAGGCAGCTCTGCAGCTCGCGCTGCATATTAATTCCTATCCAACATGGGAATTCGATTTGTACTGTACATTTCATTTCTTCACAGATTTAGATTTATTTCATGTTCTCTGCTTTTAATTAACTCTCTGGCACAGCTGCTGGACAGGATATAAAAACTCATTGCTCTCCCTGTGTTATGAGCCCACCACCAATCATTTACCACTTAGATGGTGGTGCAGGCGCTATCGGTTTCTATGGCAACCAGAACCGTGGTGATTGATTCGTTGCCAGGATGGCATCACCACAGGGAGCAGAGCTTCTGGTTGTGGATGTGTGTGGATGTGTTTTGTATACTTGCAACATCCATCTAATTAAAATGGGATTAGAGAATCATCCCGGTGTATGTCCAACAACTGAACTGCAATCCATTTATGTAAATCTTGTCAATCCTGAACCACAGTAGTTTGTGAAGAAATGTCTCCTTTGCTTTTGCTGTTTTGTGTGTGTTTATGTGTGTGTGTATGTGTGTGAAAGAGGGAAAGAAAGAAAATGGAGTGGGCAGGGCCAGGCTCACTGCATTTTATTATTATGGCTAAACATGTCCATAGTTTTAAAGGGTCATTGGTGATTGATGATAATTCTTTATGCATAGAATCTCTGGTTTCTGAGGTTGAATAGGAAACACAAAAAGCAAAAATGGCAGAGAGATTGCAGCATAGCGGAGACTGCAGCATCTAACCTGGTGGTGTGTGTGTGTGTGTGTGTGTGTGTGACTTCTGAAATTGGTTAATTAATTGAATGCATATGCATTATTTATTTGCCAAAAGCTTTCATAGTTTTCTGTGATTGATTTTGAGTATGGTGTCATCTCCCGAGAGGCAAATAATCCTGGAACTTTCATTTCTTTCATTTTTTTAAAAAAAATATGGTCTCCTTTTTATTTCATACAATATTGAGTAAATTGTCCAAAAGTTAGTTGGGGTTTTACAAAGTCTTCAGGTCAGATGATAGGTATGCAATATGCAAGAAAAGTCCAGAGAAAAAGAGAAGCTTCTTAATGGCTAAAAGGAAAAATCTGAGTTTTGTAGGATATAAATGCAAAGAAAAAAAGTAGCTGAAGGAGAGGAGAGAAAAATGGTAGGCAACAGATCTGGTAGGATTTCCCGCTTACTTTTTCTGTAATTGTTTTTTTTTTCCTTTCTTTTAGAGCATCAAAAATAATTTCTTAACATGAAAAATGACAGTTCAGGCTACCAAATGGTCTTACATAGGTAGGCATTTCATTTTTGCAGCGGAACACTTGGCTGTAAAACTTTCTGCCATTTTATGTATTATATGTGATCCTGCTGTCCTTGGGATGTTATATAAAATAACACAATACACCATTGATATTTATCATGCGAGAAATCATCATCATCACCACTACACACAAAGGGGAAAAGTAGACTGCTGACATCAGCTGTGAAGACATGGCTCTTCCCCCAGGTACTGGAGTCAGAATGGCAATATGTGAGTTCCTGTATCAGTATATTAGTGATTTTGTGGATTTACTGAGCTTCCACATAGTTTTATTAGTTGCCTTTTTATTTATTTAATGGAATTATTTCTTTGCTGTCTAGAGTTTCTTCAATATACAGATGGCCATTTATAAATTGTATTAATAAAGACATAAAGCAACATTACTATAATTCTGATTTTGGCTCCAAAATGATCTGGAAAAAGAAATTACACTATTGCCCTAAAGGAGGAATTTGATTCCAGTTTATATGATATCTCTTTCAGAGCCTGACATTTGGCACTGTTAATCCTGAATTATATTATGCCCACTTTAAATTGGATCGTGTGCATATTGCCATCTATATGAAGTGTTCTTAATATTAACAGGCGCAGAAGTAATTTTGGTATTTGCAAATCACTACATGGCAACATAAATATAGGTTTGTGGTGTTGGGCCAAAACAGTTTCATTAAGAAAATAATTGCTATAGACTAGGGCAAGCATGTCAAACTGTTGGCCCGTGGGCCGGATGTGTCACATCGAAACCGTGCCCACCCCATTGTCGGCAATGAGGAAAAAGTCACAATATGTCGTGTGACATCACATGATTTGATATGCCTGGACTAGGGCAATGTTTGGTTATCCAAAGAAAACAATCAAACATTTGGTCACATTTCATCAACATTCTTCTATTTTTGAAGTTATATGCAATACTTCTCTTATAATCTTCTCTGGAAATGATCCAGAGATATGGATTTAATGCTGGAGTTAAGCAGCAATTGCCATTCTATATTGCTTGGATAGACCACCTGTATTGGTTATCTTGCAGCCTACATTTCTAGACCTGATTTGTAAATCATATTGAAAATGATACTTTGAATGCATACTATGCGATCTTTGCTTCTTAAAGCATCAGATCAGGTCTACCTCTGTACTGGGACTGAAGAATGCAGAAATTTGTGAGTTACAGAATGTTGATGCTGAATCAAAATGTTAACATCCCTGAATTGAGATATAACTGCATAGAAAACAGAAAGCACAGTTTATATGATGAGTTAGCTAAATGCCATCAGATTCCTGGTAATTGCATAAACAAATGCCATCTTGACTTGTCTCTAGCAATAACCTGCAGACTTTCCAAGAATCATGTATCTCCTTCAATCTTGCAAAACACAATTATATTTCCAAGTCCATTTTTGACTTGCATCACATATACAAATATTTGAGTTTCTGTTTGTTGATCATTGCCTCATGAGAGTAATAGATAAGATAAGATAAGATAAGATAAGATAAGATAAGATAAGATAAGATGATAATCTTTATTGTCATCTGTGGGCACAATGGCACACATCAAAAATGAAATTTAGTTGCCCGCTCTCAAAGTGAAACACATACATGACACACATCTAAACATACTATAAACAACATATGTATAGACCCACATCCCTACATATATGTAGCAAATAAATATTAAATATTGTCCATCTTGAATATATAATGGAAGGAGGAAGCTTGAGAGTTCACAAGGTTAATGCTGTATGGAATGAAACTATGGCTGAATCTGGAAGTTCTGCTTCGGATACCACAAAGCCTCCTCCCAGAAGGTAACAAGGAAAACAGGTCATGAAGAGGATGTATAGTGTCCCAGATAATCTTACGGACCCTGCTCAAGCAGCACTTCTGTGCTATGTCCTGGATGGGAGGGTTGGAATTGCCAATGATCTTTTCGGCCATTCTCACCATTCTCTGTACTGCCTTCCTGTCTGAAGCAGGAATGCTTTTTAATTTGTCTTTATTTCATCCAGAATTTGTTGATTAGTTCTTCCTGCAGTCCACAATATTCTTAGTAATTGTCTCCACTTCCATGATTTGAAGATGTGAACTTTATTTTTCAATCTTCAGCTTTTATACTCAGGCATTAACACTAGAAAAACTATTATATTAACTAGTCTGATTTTAATAAGGTCCTATGTAAGATCTGACTTGTGTGAAGAAGTATTGTATTCTCTTTCAGCTTCCTTTTTCAATATACATGCATATTGCTACTTATACATTACAGAGTTTTGTTTCATTTTTGATGACACAGGACTGTTACCATTTTAACTTGCTTCTTTTGCAACTTTACATAATTCAGTGGGTATTTCACCTAGTCTAGATGCTTTCTGTTTAATAACTATCCTATTATCTGTGATATCTCACTTTTGGGTGGAGTCAGTCTGTCAGAATATTCTGTCTCTCCACACATTTCTGCCATTCTGTAGTTCTATTTTTAAAGGCTTCAGTAATATTTTATCTTCATTTAAACATGTAATTCAGGTTTAGTTACACCATCAGGATTATCCTTGAGAAAACCTAATTGTAAGTTTTCCTTTCTCTGATTTTCTTAAAAATATCTTTGTCCTCTATTTGTTGATTGAATCATCTTTCCTTGTCCTGTCTTCATTATTCATTATTGGAAATATTCAGTGCTTTTTTTCTAAAAAAAAAAAAAGGTGCCAGAACTCACACATGTCATACAACCCGCCTTGCCTACCCTACAAGGTTCCATCCAAAAAAGGTGCCGGAACTCCATTCTGGGCGTTCTATGAGAAAAAAAGCCCTGGAAATATTTATGTACTCTTCATATATTCTTGTTGGTCAAAGCATTTATCCTTCATCTGTCTTTAGCTATTGCAATAATTTGTTCTGAAAACTATTCAGATCTTTCATTCTTTTGAAAATTTTGGGAATATTTTTTTCTCCACTTCAGTTTTTGATGTCTCTTATCTCCTTCCATAATCACTCCTGTTCTTTTTTTCCTAGATTAAGTATATTAGATTTGTTTTTTAAAAATATTCTGACTATATAACTTCCACATTAAATCTTGCTAGCACACCTATTCTCTTTGTTTAAATTTAACGATTCCACATTTGATACCAAAAATTCATAGTTTGTTCCACTGTCTATATCTGGAAGTATTCTGTAATTACATTTCCCGTAATTGTGTAATTCCTTATTCCTCCATTTCTCTAACTTTTGACTTTCCTTGTTCCATTTGGCACCTGTATATTTTATCACTGAATCACTCAATTTGTCTGTAATAAACACATTGATGTTTACAGGGTTAGCTACAAATACTAATAGATAAATAACTCCATTATTTATTGGGTGATAGTTGAGCACATGCATACTTTCTGAGTGTCATTGCCACTACATTCCTTAATAAAGCTGACACCTTAACTAATTTAGTATCATTAAAAATGGCCGATTCTTAGCTGCCTAATTTCACCTATTCCTAAACTGTCCTGTTTAGTATGATTTATTTCCGTATTGACTGTTTTAAGTTTCCTGTGGTTCCTGCTTTTCCCATTCTATATTCCAACTATATGTGTCCTTGTAAAACAAAGACGTCCTCTTTAAATACTGGCTCCCAAAGTAATCAGACTTCCTTATGGCTTGGACCTGACCATTTCTATGTTTACTTATGAAAGTTCTACATTTTTTTAAGTAAGCAGATAAGTACTTTTCAACCTAAGAGGTCTTACCATCTGGTTCCTGAACTTGTTTAAATATTTCAGTCATATCCAAACATTATTATTTTCAATTTGGATTCTGATATTTTTTTTCCCTTAAGCAAGTTTGGCTTTCCTCATACTTGCAGAGCTTTATCCACCTTTAATACCTGTTTTTTTTTCTTTGTTTCCTGTGTTATGGTTCCGGCTAACGAAACACTTCCAAGAACTTCCAGGCATTGATTTCCCTAAAAGTCTTTTATTGCTTCAAAATGTCGGCACAGGCATAACAAAGTTTATGCTAAGATCTAAGTTCTCTTCCTCTGAGCAGTTAAATTATCAGCACATTCCCTCCCTAAATTAGCTGTCATATATCACTTATCCAATTAGTGTGAAGGTCAAAGGTTTCCTTCCTCTCTCTTATGCTCTGCATTAACTCTAAAAATACCAGACAGTTCTGCATATTGTCAAAGCAAGAATATACAGTATTTGCAGCATTGACATCCTGATTGTACCAGGAGATGACATTCCTGCCAACATCTCTTTTAAGGTAATAAAACCATTGAATCAAGGTAGTAAACCCTTGAAAAGATTATACACTGAACCCTTGACAATATTAGCTTGTCGATTCCAGATGATTTATCTTTTCCTCTTGTTTTGGTAGAACAGGTTTGTTAACCCCAGACTGGGATATAAAATAATATTTAAAGCTATCCCTAATATTTAGAACTCTTTCAGGTAATGTGAGCATTAAGCTGAAGCCTGAATAAGGCTATTTCTGAGTGTTTTGTTATAAAACACCTTTTTGATATTTTTTTTAAATAAGAGCCCCAGTAGAAATTGTGTGGATTAGAAGAAATCATGTTTGTTCTGTACGTTCCTGCTAAAAGAACAGCAGGCATCATTCATTTTCCCATCATTTTACTTCTTCCATGGAAGTTTCACAACTCAGTTGTCCATTATAGTACCAGTATTCCTCGACATCAAGAACTATAAGATGGGTGCATTCTAATGCCCATTATTCTCCAGCAAGAATTCTGGGAGTTGAAGTCCACACATCTTAAAGTTGCTGAGGTGGAGAAACACTATTCTAGGACAAAAGCAGTACAATTCTCTAGGACAGTGGTTCTTACCCTGTGGTCCATGGACTGCTGGGGGCCTACAGTGTCATCCCAGGGGATCCGTGAAGGATTGAAGCAATGTTATGTTTTTGATAAGGCCACACTTGGAATATTGCATCCAGTTTTGGTCACTATGATGTAAAAAAGAGGTTGAGACTCTAGAAAGAGTGCAGAGAAGAGAACAAAGGTGATCAAGGGACTGGAGGCTAAAACATATAAAGAACGGTTGCAGGAATTGGGTATGTTTAGTTTAATGAAGAGAAGGAGTAAGGGTGACATGATAGCAGAGTTCCAATATCTCAGGGGTTGCCACAAAGAAGAAGGAGTCAAGCTATTCTCCAAAGCACCTGATGGCAGGGCAGGAAACAATGGATGGAAACTAATCAAGGAGAGAAGCAACCTAGAACCAAGGAGAAAATTTCTGACAGTTAGAACAATTAATCAGTGGAATGACTTGCCTCCAGAAGTTGTAGATGCTTCAACATTGGAGGTTTTTAAGAAGAGATTGGACAACCATTTCTCTGAAATGGTATAGGGTTTCCTGCCTGAGCAGGGAGTTGGACTAGAAGACCTCCAAGATCTCTTCCAACTCTGTTATTCTGTTCTATTCTACTCTACTCTACTCTACTCTACTCTACTCTACTCTACTCTACTCTAAATCTTGAGTTAGGTCTTGGAGGTCCGTGGCACAAAAGATATTTAAAGGGGGTCCATGATGAAGAAAAGAACCACTGCTTTAGGCTGAATCCTGATTTAGAGAGTGCCCTTTCAATAGCCTTTTGCAGTATTTTCAGTACAGGTAGTCCTCGACTTACAACCTCAATTGAGTCCAAAATTTATGTTGCTAAGTGAAACATTGCTTAAGTGAATTTTGCTCCATTTTACAACTTTTATTGCCACAGTTATTAAGTGAATCACTGCAGTTATTAAGTTAGTAACACGGTTGTTAAGTGAACCTGGCTTCCCCATTGGCTTTTCTTGTCAAGTCGCAAAAGGTGGTCACATGATCCTGGGACACTGCAACCGTCATAAATATGAGTCAGTTGCCAAACATCTGAATTTTGATCATGTGACCACAGGGATGCTGCAACGGTTGTGTGAAAAACAGTCATAAGTCACTTTTTTCAGTGCCTTTATAAGTTTGAATGGTCACTAAAATGAATTATTGTAAGTCGAGGATTACCTGTATTTGCACAGTTTACAGTAGGAATATCCAGAACTGACTCCTAAATAAACACTGGGACTCTCCAAAAATAGCAAATGCTGAGAAGAACCTGTTGCCCTTGTCAGAAATGCTATCTATACTCAGTGAAAAGTGTCTTTTTTCAAAAACCACTATAACTTTGGGATGATTGTTTTTAAATGATACTTACATACTCTTTCAAAGCAATAGGTCTGGTACTGGTTTCTGTGTGGCTGCATGCATCTACCTTAGCTATATCCCTGCCTACCATTTTATAGACACTGTCTTTCAGGCCAGAAAGTGAATTCTTCAATGAAAGAGAAGCAAAACAAAAACAAAAGCCTTGAAAAATAATTTTTCATTCCCAATTCCACCTATCAGTGGCTTGTGCTGATTGGACCAAATGCTCATCAATACTTGGGGAGGGTTTTAAGCTCTTTCCACTTTCTGCATTTATCATATGCGAATTCCCACCCACTGGCTATTTAAAAAGCACAGACCCAGGGTTTTTTTTCCTATTGTTATGCCTGACTTTGGATTTAGAGGAGAAAAGGCACTTGGGGTATAGGAATGATTGGTACACTTGTTGGCACCTGCTGAAAGAAGCTGTGTGATTTCAGGAAAATATACATTTGAGGAAAGAAGCACTGATAAGGTGTAACAAGATGCTTCAGAACAAGTGTGGGCATGCTGTTGGCCCCAAAAGTATATTTTCCTGTCACAACATGATGTTAATGTCATCACAAAAAGTTCAGCTTTCTTAAGGAAGTGCGAGGTACATACAGTAGTGGGATTCAAATATGTGAACAACCGGTTCTCTCTGTGGATGCCGCTTCCGGAAGTCCGTTCTAGGCCTGGGCAACAAAAAAATTAGCTACCGGTTCTGCTGAAGTGGTACGAATTGGCTGAATCCCACCACTGGGTACATACCTGTCTCCTCTAAAACACCTTTCCTGCTTTAATTCTAAAGCACCACAGATCTCTGTTTTTACTTTATTGAATGGCTTTATAAATACCCCACCCTTGTGGATCCAAAGCAATGTTTTTGCATTGATTCTGTTTGGACACAATAGAATTTTTAAAATGTTGTTTGGGAAAAGCCGGGCTCTTTGAGCCTATAAGCAGATTTGGAGCATAAAGCCAGGATTTCTTTGTGTGTATAATTTCAAAAGCAGCTAAGAATGGCCAGTATAACAACAGCTTGCGCATCTCTATGATTATGCCCCCTGTCTGCAACACTGCACCTCCAATGCACTGGCAATGCTTCAGTGGCAGTGCCAGTAAAAATACTGTTTATGCCTGCATGCACACATGCAGAGGGAAAATCTTTGAATCAGCCTCCGTAAAATATGCAGAAGATATAGTTGTTTTAGTTTTTGAGAAGAGTTTCTTTGGTAGTGCCAGCCTTTTTTTCAGCGCTCTGAGCAGCTCTAATCAGATATATTAAATAAATAAATAAGGATTTTTTTTTTAAAAAAAGTAACAGCAATTGCCAGCCATATGTAGAATCATATGTGACATCTTTTTTTCTCTTTATCTATTTCAGACACCAACCTCAAGCTCTCTCTCCCTCTCCTGCCTCTTCATGCAAATTTCCTTAATTTTGTAAGATGCATACAGTCTGGTGAGTAGGCAGCATACAAATCATTGTAAATAAAATATCATCAATAATGTTGCCAGGAAAAGGACATATTGGTTTTGTCATGGGTGAGAATTGATTTCCTGAGGGAACTGGTAATACTAGGCTAATGGCCACATGAAATCATGTGATCCTCGGACCAGCAATTGCCTGCCCATAATATATTCTTCTGATAAAAAATAACAAAGGAAAAGCCCCAGACTGAAAGGGATATTCCCCCAAAAGTAAATGACCTAGACATTTTATCAATTACCTTGACATCCTTTTATCAATTACCTTGACATCCTACCAGTTACACTGCCCCCAAAACATACCCTAGGATTAGGGTTAGGTGAAATGCCCATATCATATAGTTCAACTTATTCAAGGGCCAAGTCTAGTCAGGTTATTTGGGCTCTGAAAAAGAATACCTTGTAGGAAAAATGCCACTTATCAATAGTAAAACCAGAATAACAAAAAATATAGAAAACCAGATTGATGTAGTGGTTAAAGGTATTGGGCTAGAAACCAGGAGCCCATAGTTACTAGTATTGCTAAACATGAACTAGGCATTGAAGCTAGCTGGGTGACCTTGGATCAATCATTCCTGGGAAGACAGCGATGACGAAGCACTTCTGAAAACACGTTCTAAAAACATGTTCTGCATCATATTAGTCATGAGGTCCAATTTGAAGATATACAGGTACTGCCACCCATGTCAAACTGCCATGTGCAATTACACAGAGTCTACTGAATTCCATAAACATTCCAACAACATCAACAGAAAGGAGGTGAGTTTGAGCATCAGTAAAGTATAGATGCCAGTTTTATACTATTTGCAGGTTGAACAGCCCTTATCTAATTAAAAGGAATCTGTAGCAGCCTCACCAGAAAAATTGGCTCAAAATTGTCCAATTAGAAATCAGCTCTGTTGGAATTTTCCAAAAGGAATTAATCAGTGGTTCATCTACAGAAACCAGTCAGTATCCTGACTCAAAGACAGACCAGTCAGGAACCAGTTCTCTTGAAATTTCTGGATCAATTAGATAAGGAACCAATCAGAAACCAGCTTACTTGGACTCCAATAACATAGATCAATCAGAGATGTGCTTCTCAGGTTCAAATACAAGAACTCAGTTAGCCCATTTCAATTGTCTGTGAGGTGCCTAGAGAGGTACAACACAAAGCAGCTCACCTTACTGAACATGCCAGCCATAGCTACAGGTAAAATGTCTGAATGTCTGAATGAATGAATGAATCTTTATTATCAAAGTATAACATGTATACAGTGAGATTGGCTGAGCCTCCCTCCATGCCCCCTCCACAACTCACAGTGACTACAACCCCACCAACTTATTACACCCTGTGAATTAATTGCACAGCACGCTGGCCTCATGAGTCTATCATGCGTAAAATTATGTCCCATTCAAGAGCCTGACAGCCCATGGATAGAAGCTGTTCTTCAGCCTGTTGGTATGGCTGGCTATGTTTCTGTATCTCCTACCATCAGGTAGGAGGGTAAAGAGGTACCAACCAGGGTGTGAGTCATCCCTGAGAACCAAAGAAAATTAGACCATAGTCACTTAACCTGAAAGCTCATAAGTGTTTTAGTTCTAAAATAAATATTTGCTAACGAAAATTGCAGTGACTTGTCCATGTAAGTTGTCAGAAGTCAAGATGCAAAGTTGAGTTGACATGCAAATTATAATAATTCAAAAGCATTTACATGATATGCAAGCTCAGGTACTTCAAGATCAAGTACCTTACTCTGTCCAATAGTAGGTCTTTACCCATTACCTTTGTCATAATTTTGGTAGTATATGTGTATCGATTACTGATACATCTGACTAAAAAAAATGATTTCAGTTTCCACTTAATGAGAATTATAATTTTATACATTAATAAAATTCAACATCCAAGCTAAAGGAATACCTTTGCCAACATTTGTACAATATTTCAAATCCTTCTGATATTCCAAAGATGCTCCAGAATCAAAGGATGGGGAAGAAGTAAGATGTTTTATCTATAAAGTTGCAATTCCATTGGTCTCTAGGTGGAGATCATAAGATTGTATGGTTTTATTTAGAAACATCCTAAATAATCTTGA